>NW_028320008.1:0-118155 GCF_062004578.1 Staurois parvus | reverse complement strand
AAAAAAAAAAAAAAGGATTGCCCTACAAAAAAAAGAAATGGGTTGCACTAAAAAAAAAAAAATAATAAAAAAAAAAGCATGGAACTTAACACACTTGCATTGTAGTGCACCACAACGCGCGTCAGAGCAACGCAGTCCACTGCAGTGCGCTGCTTAAGAATAATGGTCATGTGATTTTTTTTTTAAAGCGCTCTCGGGTAAGTTGGCCGCCCCATCATTTTAAGGGGGTTGCCATATCGCAGCGCATATTAACCCTTCGCCCTCCAGAGGATTCCCCCCCCCCCCCCCCTTCCTGACCAGGCCATTTTTTGCGATGCGGCGCTGCATGACTTTAACTGACAATTGCGCGGTCGTGCGACGCTGCACCCAAATGAAATTTATGTCCTATTTTCCCCACAAATTGAGCTTTCTTTCGGTTTTTATTTTTTTGCGCTATAAACAAAAAAAGACTGACAGTTTTGAAAAAAAAACAATATTTTTGACCTTTGGCTCTAAAACTCGTCCAGTAAAAAAATTAAAAAAATCAAATTTCATCATAAATTTCAGTCAAAATGTATTTCTAAAAAAAAAAAATCCCGATACGTGTAAATGAATTGGTTTGTGTGAAAGTTATAGCGTCTACAAATGGCGGGATAGATACAGGGATTTTTTTTTTCTATACTAGTAATGGTGGCGATCAGCGACTTATAGCGGGACTGCGGTAGGCATTCTGACACTGGGGGGGCGGGGGGACTGACTTGGTGTCACTGACATCCCCAGTGACACCAATACAGGGATCAGTGCTAATAAAAAGCACAGACACTTTACGAATGGCACTGGGCAGGAAGGGGTTAACGTCTGGGGCCATCAAAGGGTTAACTCTGTGCTGTGTTACTAGGGAGACATGCTGTGCAGAGTCATACAAAGCAGCATGTCCTTGCTGGCAGGGGAGAGACCTGTGTTGTTTTGCATACAGACCTCTCCCCCGTCACCATTTCTCAGCGACCGCTGGGTGCCTGCAGAGAATCTCCAGCTGGGACCCGGTGATTGTCATACATAGCCGCCAATGGAGGCACGGCAGGGCGGTGCGTGTGCATGCGCCCCCTACCCAGAAATACGAATCACGTGTGTATACATGACTTTGTGCAGCCCTGCCGCCCTGTAGCAGTACTTCTGTTTCACTAGGGAGACATGCTGTGCAGAGAGATACAAAGCAGCATGTCCTTGCTGGCAGGGGACAGACATGTGTTGTTTGCATGCAGACCTCTCCCCCATCAGTGTTCCTTGGCGATCTCCGGGTGCCGGTGGAGAATCTCCGGCTGGGACCCGGTGAACGACATCCATAGCCGCCAATGGCGCCGATAGTAGGGTGGCGCGCACATGTGTGGCCCCTACCCAGTAATACAAATTACGTGTATATACGTGACTTTGCGCAGCCCTGCCGCCCTGTAGCAGTACTTGTGTTTCACTAGGGAGACATGCTGTGCAGAGAGATACAAAGCAGCATGTCCTTGCTGGCAGGGGACAGACATGTGTTGTTTGCATACAGACCTGTCACTGTTTCTCAGCGACTGCCGGGTGCCGGAGGAGAATCTCCAGCCAGGACCCGATGATCAACAACCCTAGCCGCCAATGGAGGGGCGGGTAGGTGGGTGCGCGTGCATGCGCCCCCTACACAGAAATACGAATCACGTGTATATATGTGACTTCGTGCAGCCCTGCTGCCCTGTAGCAGTACTTCTGTTTCACTAGGGAAACATGGTGAGCAGAGCCATACAAAGCAGCATGTCCGTGCTGACAGGGGAGAGACCTGTGTTGTTTTGCATACAGACCTCTCCCCCATCAGTGTTCCTCAGTGATCGCCGTGTGCCGGGGGAGAATCTCCAGCTGGGACCCGGTGATCAAAATCCATAGCTGCCAATGGAGGCGCGGGTAGGTCGGTGCGCGTGAATGCGCCCCCTACACAGAAATACAAATCATGTGTATATATATATATGGCTTTGCGCAGCCCTGCCGCCCTGTAGCAGTATTTGGGGTGTAGGGCGGGGGTGGCACAACATAACGATCACATTTCAGATTTGGGGGGAGGGGGGGGTGAAGCTGCAAATATTTATCGCAATCACGGAAATACGGACCAGCGCGCAGAAACGTGAACGTCAGATCTATAAACGACTTTTTTAGGACGAACGCTGCTTCAGAATGGAGAGAACAGCTTTCCTTTAATGGGCGCGCGTCCGGTGTCAGAAGATGGCGGCGCGCCGTGAATTATTGCGACGTCAGATGACATTCTTCCATAGATTGCATTTCCTGACTGCGGATTGCGGCCGTCGCTCGGGGGGCCCGTCCCGTTTTTTATCTGCTCCGACCCGCCATCACCAGCGCAGTATTTAAGCGTCTCCGGCGGCGCCGAGAGGCCTGTCACATAATGACCTCATTTCGCTGGGCAGAGCCGCCGCACTCCGTCTTGTTCTGCTGTGTCAGGAACTATAAAACTGGCCGACGCCATAAAGAGTTTTCCCGCTCCGCGCCGCCGCCTGACAGGCGAATTAGCCCAGATGGATTCCTTCGCGTTTCATCTCCTTCCCTGCGCAAACAGGCCCCACCGCGCGGGTAAACCAATAAACCGGGGGGGGGGGGGGGGGGCGGTCACACATGGACTGTCCTCTCATCGATTTCCACAAAAGATCCGTCCTTCATTAGTAATAGTGGCCCTTCGCCGCTTTCCGCGACACCCGACATATATATATATATATAGTATTTCCGTGACACCCGACATATATATATATATATAGTATTTCCGTGACACCCGACATATATATATATATATAGTATTTCCGTGACACCCGACATATATATATATATAGTATTTCTGCGACACCCGACATATATATATATATACAGTATTTCTGTGACACCCGACATATATATATATATAGTATTTCTGTGACACCCGACATATATATATATATAGTATTTCTGCGACACCCGACATATATATATATATAGTATTTCCGTGACACCCGACATATATATATATATACAGTATTTCTGTGACACCCGACATATATATATATATAGTATTTCTGCGACACCCGACATATATATACATATAGTATTTCCGTGACACCCGACATATATATATATATATAGTATTTCTGCGACACCCGACATATATATATATATAGTATTTCTGCGACACCCGACATATATATATATATAGTATTTCCGTGACACCCGACATATATATATATATAGTATTTCCGTGACACCCGACATATATATATATATATAGTATTTCCGTGACACCCGACATATATATATAGTATTTCCGTGACACCCGACATATATATATATATAGTATTTCCGTGACACCCGACATATATATATATATATAGTATTTCCGTGACACCCGACATATATATATATATAGTATTTCCGTGACACCCGACATATATATATATATAGTATTTCCGTGACACCCGACATAAATATATATATAGTATTTCCGTGACACCCGACATAAATATATATATAGTATTTCCGTGACACCCGACATATATATATATATAGTATTTCCGTGACACCCGACATATATATATATATAGTATTTCTGCGACACCCGACATATATATATATATAGTATTTCCGTGACACCCGACATATATATATATATATAGTATTTCTGCGACACCCGACATATATATATATATAGTATTTCCGTGACACCCGACATATATATATAGTATTTCCGTGACACCCGACATATATATAGTATTTCCGTGACACCCGACATATATATATAGTATTTCCGTGACACCCGACATATATATATAGTATTTCCGTGACACCCGACATATATATATATATAGTATTTCTGCGACACCCGACATATATATATATATAGTATTTCCGTGACACCCGACATATATATATATATAGTATTTCCGTGACACCCGACATATATATATAGTATTTCCGTGACACCCGACATATATATATATATATATATAGTATTTCCGTGACACCCGACATATATATATACAGTTGTGTTCACAATACTAGCAGTCAGACATCACTAACCGGATCAATCGCTGTTTTTGGTGGAAATGATATTTCTACATGGCAGATAATTTCCTAGCAGGTGTAGTAGAGTCATAGAAATCCAACAGACCCGACAGTCATGACATGCATGCTGCTGATTCTGTGTCATTGAATCACTCATTGAAAGGGGCGTGTTCACAATAATAGCCGTGTGGAGTTCTATTAGTGAGGTCATTCATTCTTTGATAAACAGGTGGCAGTTATTGCCCTTATTTAAGGAAGGAAGGCAGCAAATGTTGGACATGCTGGTTACAGTGCATTTCTCTCTGAAATTCTGAGGAAAATGGGTCGTTCCAGACATTGTTCAGAAGAACAGCGTACCTGGATTAAAAAGTTGATTGGAGGGGAAAACATATAAAGAAGTGCAGAAAATGATCGGCTGCTCAGCTAAAATGATGGCAAATGCTTTAAAATGGCAACCAAAACCTGAAAGACGAGGAAGAAAGCGAAAAACTACTATTGGAATGGATAGAAGAATAGCCAAAATGGCGCGGACTCAGCCAACAATCAGCTCCAGGAAGATGAAAGAAGGTGTGACGTTCCCTGTGAGGACTCAGCCAACAATCAGCTCCAGGAAGATGAAAGAAGGTGTGACATTCCCTGTGAGGACTGTTACAATTAGAAGACGCCGATGTGAAGCCAAGCTATCTGCAAGAAGTCCCCGCAAAGTCCCACTGTTGGGAAAAAGACGTGTGCTGAAGAGGTTACAATCTGCCAAAGAGCACATTGACCGGCCTAAAGAGAAATGGCGCAACATTTTGTGGACTGATGACAGTAAGATTGTTCTTTTTGGGTCTAGTGGGCGGAGACAGTTTGTCAGACGACTCCCAAACACTGAATTCAAGCCACAGTACACTGTGAAGACCGTGAAGCATGGTGGTGCAAGCATCATGATATGGGGATGTTTCTCATACTACGGTGTTGGGCCTATTTATCGCATACCAGGGATCATGGATCAGTTTGAATCCATCAGAATACATGAAGAGGTCATGCTGCCTTATGCTGAAGAGGAAATGTCCTTGAAATGGGTGTTCAAACAAGACAACGACCCCAAACACACCAGTAAACGTGCAACATCTTGGTTCCAGACCAACAAGATGGACGTTATGGAGTGGCCAGCCCAATCCCCGGATCTTCATCCAATAGAAAACTTGTGGGGTGACATCAAAAATGCCGTTTCTGAGGCAAAACCAAGAAATAGAGAAGAACTGTGGAATGTGGTCCAATCATCCTGGGCTGGAATACCTGATCACAGGGGCCAGAAGTTGGGGGACTCCATGCAACACAGATGTACAGCAGTTCTCAGAAACAGTGCGACTACAACCAAATATTCATGAAGTCATTCAAAGGAAAGCAAAATCTTCAAACATTTCTCAGTTTATATAGTGAATGTTGGAGTTTGTAAAGAAGAATACAAACACGGAGATTTTGTTGAACCGTCTAATATTCACTTTTCTTCCATTTTTTTAGAGGAACAACACAAATTTGATGTATTTTTATTCATGTTGTGATTTGGAATAGAATGTGTCGTGTTCCCAATGCATTTGTGTGGATGGAAATAAAAGCTATTAGAAGGATTTTCAGCTTTAGTCACTTTTTTTTACTGCTATTATTTTGAACACAACTGTATATATATATATAGTATTTCCGCGCCGAAAACGTTGTTAGTTCCTTATTTCCATCTCCTAGTCTTGTCCTGGAAAATTTGAAGGGGCCGCCTTACGTGCTGCAAATGTGCCGCAGAAGCTGTTGCGCCTTTTTTTGGATGTTGAGCTTCGCACATTTGCTAACTGCCTGCCTTGGCGCTTTTGTTGCAAGTTTTGCCGCACATGGAAACACGTTCCGCTGGCGATGCTTGAGGTGCTCTTAACAACTAATGCCGCTGCAAGTGCGACGAGCATTTTTTTGTGCATTCACAAACGTGTGCGAAAACGTGCGCTTTTGAGGTTACTCACAGATGTGAATGGAGCCTAACTGAAGTTCCTCTTTGATCTCGCAATGTAGCATACTGGAAAATGCAGGGGGCGCAGAATGAAGGGTGGTGGGAACTGCAAGGGTGCAGAATGCAGGTTAGCAGGGGGAGCAGAATGAAGGGTGGCGGGAACTGCAAGGGTGCAGAATGTGGGGTAGTGATGGACGCAGGAGGTGCAGAATGTTGGTGTATTGGGGATACAGGGAGTGCAGGGGATGCAGAGTGTTGGGCTATCGGGGATACAGGGAATGCAGGGGATGCAGAGTGTTTGGGTATTGGGGAAACAGGGAGTGAAGGGGGTTCAGAGTTTTGGGGTGGTGAGAATACAGGGAGTGCAGGTGTTGAGGGGTGCAGGGAGTGCAGATTGTTGGATATAGGGAGTGCAGAGGGTCCGCGCTCTTGGGGTAGTGGAGATGCAGAAAACACAGGTGATGCAGAGAATGCAGAGTGCTGGTGTAGTGACGGGTGCAGAGTATTGAAGTAATGGGGATACAGGGAGTGCAGGGGATGCAGAGTGTTGGAGTATTGGGGATACTAGGAGTGAAGGGGGTCCACAGTGTTGGGATAGGTGAGATGCAGGGAGTACAGGTGATGCAGGGAATGCAGAGTGCTGGGGTAATGACGGGTGCACGGTATTGAAGTATTGGGGATACAGGAGTGCAAGGAGCACAGAGTGTTGGAGTATTGGGGATACCAGAAGTGAAGGGGGTGCAGAGTGTTGGGGTAGTGGGGATGCAGGGAGTACAGGTGATGAAGGGAATGCTGGAAGAGTGTTGGGGTAATGTGGAGTGTGGGGGGTGAAAAATGCAGGGGTATTGGAGATAGAGGGGGTGCAGGTGATGAAAGGGATGGAGAGTGTTGAGATAATGGGGGTGCAGAGTGAAGTGTAATGGTGGATGCAAAGGGTGCAGAGTGTTGAAGTATTGGTGATACAGGAGTGCAGGGAGCACAGAGTGTTGGAATATTGGGTATACCAGAAGTGAAAGGGGTCCAGAGTGTTGGGGTAGTGGGGATGCAAGGAGTACAGGTAAAGGGTGCAGAGTGTTGAAGTATTGATGATACAGGGAGTGCAAGGGGCGCAGAGTGTTGGAGCACTGGGGATAGCAGAAGTGAAGGGGGTCCAGAGTGTTGGGGTAGTGGAGATGCAGGGAGTGTGGATGATGCAGGGAATGCTGGAAGAGTGTTGGGGTAATGTGGAGTGTGGGGGTGCAAAATGCAGGTGTATTGGAGATAGAGGGGGTGCAAGTGATGAGAGGGATGCAGAGTGTTGAGGTAATGGGGGTGCAGAGTGAAGCCATAATAGGGAATGCAAAGGGTGCAGGGTGATAGGGTATTGGGGGGTGCAGAGTGTTGGGTATTGGGGGGTGCAGAGTGTTGGGGTGTGTGGTTGGTGCAGGGTGTTGGGGTATTGGGGGGTGCAGAGTGTTGGGGTATTGGGGGGTGCAGAGTGTTGGGGTGTGTGGTTGGTGCAGGGTGTTGGGGTATTGGGGGGTGCAGAGTGTTGGGGTATTGGGGGGTGCAGGGTGTTGGGGTATTGGGGGTGCAGGGTGTTGTGGTATTGGGGGGTGCAGAGTGTTGGGGTTTGTGGTGGGTGCAGGTTGTTGGGGTGTATAGGGTGTTGGGGTTTGTGGTGGGTGCAGAGTGTTGGGGTGTGTAGGGTGTTGGGGTATTGGGGGGGTGCAGGGTTTTGTAGTATTGGGGGGTGCAGAGTGTTGGGGTATTTGGGGGTGCAGGATGTTGGGGTGTTGGGGGGTGCAGAGTGTTTGGGTTTGTGGTGGGTGCAGGGTGTTGGGGTATCAGGGGGTGCAGGTTGTTGGGGTGTGTAGGGTGTTGGGGTATTGGGGGGTGAAGGGTGTTGGGGTTTGTGGTGGGTGCAGAATGTTGGGGTGTGTAGGGTGTTGGGGTATTGGGGGGGTGCAGGGTTTTGTAGTATTGGGGGGTGCAGAGTGTTGGGGTATTGGGGGTGCAGGATGTTGGGGTGTGCAGAGTGTTGGGGGTTTGTGGTGGGTGCAGGGTGTTCGGGTATCAGGTGGTGCAGGTTGTTGGGGTGTGTAGGGTGTTGGGGTATTGGGGGTGAAGGGTGTTGGGGTTTGTGGTGGGTGTAGGGTGTTGGGGTATTGGGGGGTGCAGAGTATTAGGGTACTGGGGGGGGTGCAGGGTGTTGGGGTATTAGGGGTGCAGAGTGAGGGGGAGTGGGAGGTACATGGTGGTTGCAATGGGGAGACACTGGGGGTACAGGGGCTCTATCAGGCAGTCTGTATGGGGCCCCGTGATTTCTAATGGTGGCCCTGCAAGTGACCATCCTATAATGTGTTTTCAGCCAGTCTGCCCCGATATCTCGGTGGGATCGCTGATTTCGGAATGCGCTGGTTCCAAGGTGAGCGCAGAACCCGGTTGGCGTTTTTTCCTCGCCACGCATGCATCAGAACCAATCATGGAAGATTTCTCTGCATTGTAACTTCGCGTCGCATTTCCCGTTCTTCCAGCCGCAGCCGACCGCACACCACCGGGTCCTTCTATAACACCCGACGCAACGCTCTGCGGAGCCGCCATGTTCTCCCCGCCTCTCCCGCTTCAGAAATGTCGGAAACTTTATAACGCAGCGAAAAGTGAGCGCCGCTGTTCCCGAATCCCTTCCCCCGTCACCACACGCGGCGTGCAGCGCAGGCTTTCATTGGCTGCTCCAGCTGTGCAGAGAATGGAGGATATTTGGGGCTAATGATTTATTGACGATGGCGGAATTGATGCGCAATTTCCGCTAAACCAACAATTAGATGATGATTTTGGGCCTCTGTGAGGGTTATTGCTGGGAGTTGTAGTTCTCTACCTGCTGGATTGTGAAATGCGACGCCTGCCCGTGTTTGGTGCTGAGAACGGCTCATTTATCCATTAGTGTCTTCCCCGGGGGGGGGGGGGGCGGGGGGGTTCTGTCCACCGCTGCTAATGATGCGGCAATATAGAGTCATCACACGCAGATTGTAGGACGCGGGAACCCCTGTCCCCTTCGCTGGTCCCTTCGCTGGTCCAACTAGGTGAGCGGCCCCTGGGACGGAGAGAGGCTCACACAGGGGGCGTCCGATTGGTGAATCCCAAAAGTGGCAGAGGTGAGTGGAGACTGTAACTGCTTAAAGGTTCCAATTCATAAAGCTTTACACAAAGACAATGGGGGGGGGGGGGGATTTACTAAAACCGGAGGGTGCAAAATCTGGTGCATAGAACCAATCAACTTCCAGGTTTTATCGCCAGCGCTTCATTGAACCAGCTGAAGTTAGAAGCTGATTGGCTACCGTGCTGTGAACGGCTGGCTTATCACACGATCGCTGTGATTGGTCATAAAGATCACATGATTACAATAAGGGCGGACTGACAACTCATGGGGCCCCCGGGCAATAGGGGATCATGGGGCCCCTGTGTCCTTGCCCAAACTCAAAAAAGCCTATGAAAAAGGTACCAGGGGCATCTCATGGGGCCCCCTACTGACCCCGGGCCCTCGGGCAGTGCCCGAGTTTCCAAATGGTCAGTCCGCCCCTGATTACAATGCAAGCTAACAGTCATGAATGGATTCAGTTCATGACTGTTTGGCTTACTATTGCGATGCTGTGATTGGCCCACAACTACCACATGGTATCTGCGCCAATCGCAGCACCCTGTACCATGTGATTAGCTGCAGCCAATCACGGGTCACAACAGTAAGCAAGCTGTCATGAATGAAAGCCATTCATGACAGCTAAAACTATTGCTTATAATGGTGATCATCACGAAAAAAACCCCTGATCACCCCCTCCCCCCCCCGATCATCCCCACCCCACCCCTGATCACCCCCCCCGATCACCCCCTCCCCCCCCCGATCATCCCCCCCTCCCCCCCCGATCACCCCCTCCCCCACCCCATACCCGCAGAGTAGTACTGGACTACTCTGATGAGAGTGTGTAAAGAAATCTGAAGATGTTTAAAAACTTTTTTTTATTTTTGCACATTGTCACCAGCCGGGGTCCCTGATCACTGCCACAGTCATGTGATGGGTGGTCTGCACCGGGGACAGTATGTACAGTCATGTGATGGGTGGTCTGCACCGGGGACAGTATGTACGGTCATGTGATGGGTGGTCTGCACCGCGGACAGTATGTACAGTCATGTGATGGGTGGTCTGCACCGGGGACAGTATGTACAGTCATGTGATGGGTGGTCTGCACCGGGGACAGTATGTACAGTCATGTGATGGGTGGTCTGCACCGGGGACAGTATGTACAGTCATGTGATGGGTGGTCTGCACCGCGGACAGTATGTACAGTCATGTGATGGGTGGTCTGCACCGGGGACAGTATGTACAGTCATGTGATGGGTGGTCTGCACCGGGGACAGTATGTACAGTTCATGTGATGGGTGGTCTGCACCGCGGACAGTATGTACGGTCATGTGATGGGTGGTCTGCACCGCGGACAGTATGTACAGTCATGTGATGGGTGGTCTGCACCGCGGACAGTATGTACAGTCATGTGATGGGTGGTCTGCACCGCGGACAGTATGTACAGTCATGTGATGGGTGGTCTGCACTGCGGACAGTATGTACAGTCATGTGATGGGTGGTCTGCACCGCGGGACAGTATGTACAGTCATGTGATGGGTGGTCTGCACCGCGGACAGTATGTACAGTCATGTGATGGGTGGTCTGCACCGCGGACAGTATGTACAGTCATGTGATGGGTGGTCTGCACCGCGGACAGTATGTACAGTCATGTGATGGGTGGTCTGCACCGCGGACAGTATGTACAGTCATGTGATGGGTGGTCTGCACCGCGGACAGTATGTACAGTCATGTGATGGGTGGTCTGCACCGCGGACAGTATGTACAGTCATGTGATGGGTGGTCTGCACCGCGGACAGTATGTACAGTCATGTGATGGGTGGTCTGCACCGCGGACAGTATGTACAGTCATGTGATGGGTGGTCTGCACTGCGGACAGTATGTACAGTCATGTGATGGGTGGTCTGCACTGCGGACAGTATGTACAGTCATGTGATGGGTGGTCTGCACCGCGGACAGTATGTACAGTCATGTGATGGGTGGTCTGCACCGCGGACAGTTTGTCCAAAAAATAAATAATTTTGAAAAAAAAAAAATTATTTAGTTTCTTCATTTTCCAAAAACTTGTGGAAAAAAAATTACAACTTCAAAAAACTTGCACGCCTTTTACCAAACATTCGGGACTGTCTAGTTTTCAAAAAAGGGGTCATTTGGGGGGATTTGTACTGTCCTGACATTTGGGGGAGGCAGGTTCTCTCTATAGAGGGGGGGGCAGGTTCTCTCTATAGAGGGGGAGGTAGGCAGGTTTCTCTCTATAGAGGGGGGAGGTAGGTAGGTTCTCTCTATAGAGGGGGGGGGGCAGGTTCTCTCTATAGAGGGGGAGGTAGGTAGGTTCTCTCTATAGAGGGGGAGGTAGGTAGGTTCTCTCTATAGAGGGGGGGGGGCAGGTTCTCTGTATAGAGGGGGAAGGTAGGCAGGTTCTCTCTATAGAGGGGGGAGGTAGGCAGGTTCTCTCTATAGAGGGGGAGGTAGGCAGGTTTCTCTCTATAGAGGGGGGAGGTAGGCAGGTTCTCTCTATAGAGGGGGGGGCAGGTTCTCTCTATAGAGGGGGGAGGTAGGTAGGTTCTCTCTATAGAGGGGGGGGGCAGGTTCTCTCTATAGAGGGGGAGGTAGGTAGGTTCTCTCTATAGAGGGGGGGGGCAGGTTCTCTGTATAGAGGGGGAAGGTAGGCAGGTTCTCTCTATAGAGGGGGAGGTAGGCAGGTTCTCTCTATAGAGGGGGAGGTAGGCAGGTTCTCTCTATAGAGGGGGGGGCAGGTTCTCTCTATAGAGGGGGGAGGTAGGTAGGTTCTCTCTATAGAGGGGGGGGGCAGGTTCTCTCTATAGAGGGGGAGGTAGGTAGGTTCTCTCTATAGAGGGGGAAGTAGGCAGGTTCTCTCTATAGAGGGGGGGGGGAGGGGGGTAGGCAGGTTCTCTCTATAGAGGGGGAGGTGGGCAGGTTCTCTCTATAGAGGTGGGGGGGGGCAGGTTCTCTCTATAGAGGGGGGGGGGGCAGGTTCTCTGTATAGAGGGGGAAGGTAGGCAGGTTCTCTCTATAGAGGGGGGAGGTAGGCAGGTTCTCTCTATAGAGGGGGGAGGTAGGCAGGTTCTCTCTATAGAGGGGGGAGGTAGGCAGGTTCTCTCTATAGAGGGGGGGGCAGGTTCTCTCTATAGAGGGGGGAGGTAGGTAGGTTCTCTCTATAGAGGGGGGGGGCAGGTTCTCTCTATAGAGGGGGGAGGTAGGCAGGTTCTCTCTATAGAGGGGGGAGGTAGGTAGGTTCTCTCTATAGAGGGGGGGAGGTAGGCAGGTTCTCTCTATAGAGGGGGGGGGCAGGTTCTCTCTATAGAGGGGGAGGTAGGCAGGTTCTCTCTATAGAGGGGGAGGTAGGCAGGTTCTCTCTATAGAGGGGGGAGGTAGGCAGGTTCTCTCTATAGAGGGGGAGGTAGGCAGGTTCTCTCTATAGAGGGGGAGGTAGGCAGGTTCTCTCTGTAGAGGGGGGAGGTAGGAAGGTTCTCTCTATAGAGGTGGGGGGGGGCAGGTTCTCTCTATAGAGGGGGGAGGTAGGCAGGTTCTCTCTATAGAGGGGGGGGCAGGTTCTCTTCTATAGAGGGGGAGGTAGGCAGGTTCTCTCTATAGAGGGGGAGGTGGGCAGGTTCTCTCTATAGAGGGGGGAGGTAGGAAGGTTCTCTCTATAGAGGTGGGGGGGGGGCAGGTTCTCTCTATAGAGGGGGGGGGCAGGTTCTCTGTATAGAGGGGGGAGGTAGGCAGGATCTCTCTATAGAGGGGGGGGGGCAGGTTCTCTCTATAGAGGGGGAGGTAGGCAGGTTCTCTCTATAGAGGGGGGGGGCAGGTTCTCTCTATAGAGGGGGGGAGGTAGGTAGGTTCTCTCTATAGAGGGGGAGGTAGGCAGGTTCTCTCTATAGAGGGGGGGGGCAGGTTCTCTCTATAGAGGGGGGAGGTAGGCAGGTTCTCTCTATAGAGGGGGGGGGGCAGGTTCTCTCTATAGAGGGGGGAGGTAGGCAGGTTCTCTCTATAGAGGGGGGAGGTAGGTAGGTTCTCTCTATAGAGGGGGAGGTGGGCAGGTTCTCTCTATAGAGGGGGGAGGTGGGCAGGTTCTCTTTATAGAGGGGGGGGGGGGCAGGTTCTCTCTGTAGAGGGGGGAGTTAGGCAGGTTCTCTTTATAGAGGGGGGAGGTAGGCAGGTTCTCTCTATAGAGGGGGAGGTAGGTAGGTTCTCTCTATAGAGGAAGGTAGGCAGGTTCTCTCTATAGAGGGGGGGGGGCAGGTTCTCTCTATAGAGGGGGGAGGTAGGTAGGTTCTCTCTATAGAGGGGGAGGTAGGTAGGTTCTCTCTATAGAGGGGGGGGGGGCAGGGTTCTCTCTATAGAGGGGGGAGGTAGGCAGGTTCTCTCTATAGAGGGGGGGGGGCAGGTTCTCTCTATAGAGGGGGGGGGGCAGATTCTCTCTATAGAGGGGGGAGGTAGGCAGGTTCTCTCTATAGAGGGGAGGTAGGCAGGTTCTCTCTATAGAGGGGGAGGTGGGCAGATTCTCTCTATAGAGGGGGGGGGGCAGGTTCTCTCTATAGAGGGGGGAGGTAGGTAGGTTCTCTCTATAGAGGGGGAGGTGGGCAGGTTCTCTCTATAGAGGGGGGAGGTAGGCAGGTTCTCTCTATAGAGGGGGGAGGTAGGTAGGTTCTCTCTATAGGGGGGGCAGGTTCTCTCTATAGAGGGGGAGGTGGGCAGGTTCTCTCTATAGAGGGGGGAGGTAGGCAGGTTCTCTTTATAGAGGGGGGGGCAGGTTCTCTCTGTAGAGGGGGGGGCAGGTTCTCTCTGTAGAGGGGGGAGGTAGGCAGGTTCTCTCTATAGAGGGGGGGGGGCAGGTTCTCTCTATAGAGGGGGGGGGCAGGTTCTCTCTATAGAGGGGGGGGGCAGGTTCTCTCTATAAAGGGGGGGGGGGGCAGGTTCTCTCTATAGAGGGGGGAGGTAGGCAGGTTCTCTCTATAGAGGGGGAGGTAGGCAGGTTCTCTCTATAGAGGGGGGGGGGGCAGGTTCTCTCTATAGAGGGGGGAGGTAGGCAGGTTCTCTCTATAGAGGGGGGAGGTAGGCAGGTTCTCTCTATAGAGGGGGGGGGGGGCAGGTTCTCTCTATAGAGGGGGGGGGGGCAGCTTCTCTCTATAGAGGGGGAGGTAGGCAGGTTCTCTCTATAGAGGGGGGAGGTAGGCAGGTTCTCTCTATAGAGGGGGAGGTAGGCAGGTTCTCTCTATAGAGGGGGGGGCAGGTTCTCTCAATAGAGGGGGGGGGGCAGGTTCTCTCTATAGAGGGGGGAGGTAGGCAGGTTCTCTCTATAGAGGGGGGGGGGAAGGTTCTCTCTATAGAGGGGGGAGGTAGGTAGGTTCTCTCTATAGAGGGGGGAGGTAGGTAGGTTCTCTCTATAGAGGGGGGAGGTAGGCAGGTTCTCTCTATAGAGGGGGGGGGGGCAGCTTCTCTCTATAGAGGGGGAGGTAGGCAGGTTCTCTCTATAGAGGGGGGGGCAGGTAGGTTCTCTCTATAGAGGGGGGAGGTAGGTAGGTTCTCTCTATAGAGGGGGAGGTAGGCAGGTTCTCTCTATAGAGGGGGGGGGCAGGTTCTCTCAATAGAGGGGGGGGCAGGTTCTCTCTATAGAGGGGGGAGGTAGGCAGGTGCTCTCTATAGAGGGGGGGGGGGGGAAGGTTCTCTCTGTATTGGAGGAGGTAGGCAGGTTCTCTCTATGGGGGGGGGGGGGGTTGGTTCTCTCTATAGAGGGGGGGGGGCTTGTTCTCTCTGTATTGGAGGAGGTAGGCAGGTTCTCTCTATAGGGGGGGGGGCAGGTTCTCTCTATAGGGGGGGGGGGTGGGGGCAGGTTCTCTCTGTATTGGAGGAGGTAGGCAGGTTCTCTCTGTATTGGAGGAGGTGGGCAGGTTCTCTCTATAGGGGGGGGCAGGTTCTCTCTATAGGGGGGGGGCAGGTTCTCTCTGTATTGGAGGAGGTGGGCAGGTTCTCTCTATAGGGGGGGGGGCAGGTTCTCTCTATAGGGGGGGGCAGGTTCTCTCTGTATTGGAGGAGGTGGGCAGGTTCTCTCTATAGGGGGGGCAGGGTTCTCTCTATAGGGGGGCAGGTTCTCTCTGTATTGGAGGAGGTGGGCAGGTTCTCTCTATAGGGGGGGGGGGCAGGTTCTCTCTATAGGGGGGGGCAGGTTCTCTCTGTATTGGAGGAGGTGGGCAGGTTCTCTCTATAGAGGGGGGGGCAGGTTCTCTCTGTATTGGAGGAGGTGGGCAGGTTCTCTCTATAGGGGGGGGGGCAGGTTCTCTCTGTATTGGAGGAGGTAGGCAGGTTCTCTCTATAGGGGGGGGCAGGTTCTCTCTATAGAGGGGGGGGGCAGGTTCTCTCTGCATTGGAGGAGGTGGGCAGGTTCTCTCTATAGGGGGGGGCAGGTTCTCTCTATAGAGGGGGGGCAGGTTCTCTCTGTATTGGAGGAGGTGGGCAGGTTCTCTCTATAGGGGGGGGCAGGTTCTCTCTATAGGGGGGGGCAGGTTCTCTCTGTATTGGAGGAGGTGGGCAGGTTCTCTCTATAGGGGGGGGCAGGTTCTCTCTATAGGGGGGGGGCAGGTTCTCTCTGTATTGGAGGAGGTGGGCAGGTTCTCTCTATAGGGGGGGGGGCAGGTTCTCTCTATAGGGGGGGGGCAGGTTCTCTCTATAGGGGGGGGGCAGGTTCTCTCTGTATTGGAGGAGGTGGGCAGGTGCTCGTAGTGCAGAATTGGGTGGTCCCTGCACTGTGGAGGGGGGGGGGGGGGGGGGGGGCAGCAGCTCTGGGTGATGGGGAGTCTCCCAATGGGTAGGCATCTTTTCTACATAGGATGGGCAGGCTGTCTGTGGGCGTGGTTTGGGTGTAGGTGGGCAGTCTTTAGGTGTTTGGTGGGCGGGCTCAGGTGATGGACAGGCTCTGGGTGTAGACTGGCAGCTCCCTGTTTATGATGGGCAGAGCCTATATATTACCCCCCCCCCACCCCCAGGTGATGGATTGCATGGAGTGGGCAGAATCTTCTCTGTTAGAATGGGCAGGGTCTGCATGGAGTGGGTTGAATTTCCAATGTAAGGTGGGCAGGATCTGCATGGAGTGGGCAGGCTGTGTGCAGGCAGTGGGCAGGGTCTGCATGGGGTGGGCAGGCAGTGGGCAGGATCTGCATGGAGTGGGTAGGCTGTGGGCAGGGTCTGCATGGGGTGGGCAGGCAGTGGGCAGGATCTGCATGGAGTGGGTAGGCTGTGCGCAGGTAGTGGGCAGGGTCTGCATGGGGTGGGCAGGCAGTGGGCAGGATCTGCATGGAGTGGGTAGGCTGTGCGCAGGCAGTGGGCAGGATCTGCAAGCTGTAGGCAGGGTCTGCATGGGGTGGGCAGGCAGTGGGCAGGGTCTGCATGGAGTGGGTAGGCTGTGCGCAGGCAGTGGGCAGGGTCTGCATGGGGTGGGCAGGGTTTGCATGGAGTGGGCAGTCAGTGGCGGTGATATAGGGCAGTGGTAGGGGGAGCCAGTCTCTCCAGCCCGGGTATACAGCTGGCAGTGAGCGGTGGGCAGAGGCTCTCCGGCTGGATCCGCACGATGGGGATGACGATGCGATCTCTCCGGCCGATCCTCCTCCTCCTCCCGATGGTTTGTCTGCTGCACCTCCCGGGGGGTTCGGGGTTCAGCTTCCCGCAACAGCACACGTGAGTAGCGACACCCCGATCTCCTCCGACACCCCCATGTCTCTGATCTGCTCCCCAGTATTGTCCCTGTACCCCCAGATTCTATTACCGGACCCCCCAAATACTCCTACATCGCCTCTGGGCTCCCCGAACCTTCCCCCGAACCCCGATATTACCCCACAGACACCCCATCAGGACTCTGCAGCCAAAAACCTGCCTGGACCCCCCACTGGCATTATTACCCCCCCCCCCCCCATTACCATCCCCTATGCTGCAAATATAGTACCTTCCCTGCACCCCAGAATGTGGAGTATTTCTCCAAAACTTGCCGTTACTCTGACACCCCAAAACCTCTTCTATATTCCCATTGTAAGCCCTGCACCCCCAGAATGTGGATAATGGAAGGCTGCTCATCCCTGTACTGACGCTGCACCCCAATACCTGCAGTGTAACCCCCTGACACAGGACCCCAACACTGACACGGCACCCCAATACCTGCAGTGTATCCCGCTGACACAGGACCCCAGTACTGACACTGCACCCCAATATCTGCAGTGTAACCCCCTGACACAGGACCCCAGTACTGACACTGCATCCCAATACCTGCAGTGTAACCCCCTGACACAGGACCCCAGTACTGACACTGCACCCCAATACCTGCAGTGTAACTCCTGGTTCAGGTCCCCAACACTGACACTATCCAAACACCTGAAGGTAAACCCCGGGCATAGGACAGTAGCACTGACACTGCACCCCGGTACCTGAGGTGTAATCCCTGGCACAGCACCCCAGTTCTTACACTGTGCCCCACTACTTGCAGTGTACACCCAGACACAGGACCCCATTGCTTACAATGCAGTTCAGTACCTTAACCCCCTGGGACAGGACCCCAGTACTGACACTGTACCCTAATACCTGCAGTGTATCCCCCTGACACAGGACCCCAGTACTGACACTGTACCCTAATACCTGCAGTGTAACCCCCCTGACACAGGACCCCAGTACTGACACTGTACCCTAATACCTGCAGTGTAACCCCCTGACACAGGACCCCAGTACTGACACTGTACCCTAATACCTGCAGTGTAACCCCCTGACACAGGACCCCAGTACTGACACTGTACCCTAATAACTCCAATGTAACCCCCTGACACAGGACCCCAGTACTGACACTGTACCCTAATACCTGCAGTATATCCCCCTGACACGGTCCCCAGTACTGACACTGTACCCTAATACCTGCAGTGTATCCCCCTCACACAGGACCCCAGTAATGACACTGTACCCTAATACCTGCAGTGTAACCCCCTGACACAGACCCCAGTACTTACACTGTACCCTAATAACTGCAGTGTATCCCCCTGACACAGGACCCCAGTACTGACACTGTACCCTAATAACTGCAGTGTATCCCCCTGACACAGGACCCCAACACTGACAATGTACCCTAATAACTCCAGTGTATCTCCCTGACACGACCCCAGTAATGACACTGTACCCTAATACCTGCAGTGTATCCCCCTCACACAGGACCCCAGTACTGACACTGTACCCTAATACCTGCAGTGTATCCCCCTGACACAGGACCCCAACACTGACAATGTACCCTAATAACTCCAGTGTATCTCCCTGACACAGGACCCCAGTACTGACACTGTACCCTAATTCCTGCAGTATATCCCCCTGACACAGGACCCCCAGTACTGACACTGTACCTAATACCTGCAGTGTAACCCCCTGACACAGGACCCCAGTACTGACACTGTACCCTAATACCTGCAGTGTATCCCCCTGACACAGGACCCCAGTACTGACACTGTACCCTAGTACCTGCAGTGTAACCCCCTGACACAGGACCCCAGTACTGACACTGTACCCTAATACCTGCAGTGTATCCCCCTGACACAGGACCCCAGTACTGACACTGTACCCTAGTACCTGCAAGTGTAACCCCCTGACACAGGACCCCAGTACTGACACTGTACCCTAATACCTGCAGTGTAACCCCCTGACACAGGACCCCAACACTGACAATGTACCCTAATAACTGCAGTGTAACCCCCTGACACAGGACCCCAGTACTGACACTGTACCCTAATAACTGCAGCAAACCCCCCCTACCTATATTGCTCCCCTGACCCCGGGCACTGGACCTCCACACCAACACTGCACCCCAATACCCTCAGTGTATGGACATTACTTCCAGTGATTTGCAGGGCCCCCCTGTACCCCCAAGGCGAAGGCTTTCTCCCATATCCAGGGTGACAGTCCCCCCATCCATCATTCTATCTGCCTGTTTTGTTACCCCCCCCCCCGCTTCCCCGAGTGTCCGCTCTGCCTTCACCCTCCATGTAGCCGTGTTCATTCCTTCGCCCCCCTAAATTCCATCACCCAGCCGTCTGCCTACAACCCCCAGTCCACATCACCCCCCCCCCCCACGTTCCCACTACTCCTATACTTCCCATAGCCCCCCCTTCTCCCAAACCTGACCCTGCCCCCCCAATAAATAGGCGATGTACTGAGAACACCGAAAACTCTCCGCAGTTATCAAAATGACGGCAAATTGTAATTGCCACCCCTCCCCCCCCCAAAAAAAATATCATTGGCACCCATCCCCCACCCTGAGTGTATATAGAGGAGGATGACCCCAGTACTATATATACGTACGGCTTCAGGTTTCCAGGACTGTCATTTGGAGCGTCATGGCTTCTCCCAGTGAAATGCTGTGGCGGTGCTCCTCGCGGGGATTTTGGGGAACATTATTTCTTCTCTGATGATGAAGTTGATGAACGATCGTACACCTGTGTGAGCAGCGATCGATGGTTGTCCTCTGCCGTCTCGTGTTTGTTGCGATCTTGTTGTAGCATTCGATTTTTATTTTTGGCACGTTATCGGTAATTCATGGCGAGCGGCCATGTTGTTGGTTTGGTGCTCCAGGCACGGGCCACCCTGGGCTGCTGGGATTTGTAGTTCCTCCGTATCCATCAGGTTTCCTGGCGAAAAAAATGGAAAACTTAATAAAAAAAATAAACTTTTGTGCAGTCCGGGCCGCCTGCTGTCTGCGCCTCCAATCACCACTGCAGGTGGGACGGTGGGGGGGGGGGGGGTATGGTGCCATAGCTGTCCTGGGGCCCGGAGGAGCAGAGATGATGGGAGGAGCAGAGATGGTGGGAGGAGCAGAGATGGTGGGAGGAGCAGAGATAATGGGAGGAGCACAGATGGTGGGAGAGAGCAGAGATAATGGGAGGAGCAGAGATAATGGGAGGAGCAGAGATAATGGGAGGAGCAGAGATAATGGGAGGAGCAGAGATGGCGGGAGAGAGCAGAGATAATGGGAGGAGCAGAGATGGTGGGAGGAGCAGAGATGGTGGGAGGAGCAGAGATAATGGGAGGAGCAGAGATGGTGGGAGGAGCAGAGATGGTGGGAGGAGCAGAGATAATGGGAGGAGCAGAGATAATGGCAGGAGAGACAGAGATGGCGGGAGGAGCAGAGATAATGGGAGGAGCAGAGATAATGGGAGGAGCAGAGATAATGGGAGGAGCAGAGATGGTGGGAGGAGCAGAGATGCCGGGAGAGAGCAGAGATAATGGGAGGAGCAGAGATTCCGGGAGGAGCAGAGATTTCAGGAGGAGCAGAGATGGGGGGAGGAGCAGAGATTCCGGGAGGAGCAGAGATTTCAGGAGGAGCAGAGATGGGGGGAGGAGCAGAGATTCCGGGAGGAGCAGAGATTCCGGGAGGAGCAGAGATTTCAGGAGGAGCAGAGATTTCAGGAGGAGCAGAGATGGTGGGAGGAGCAGAGATGGTGGGAGGAGCAGAGATGGTGGGAGGAGCAGAGATGGTGGGAGGAGCAGAGATACCGGGAGAGAGCAGAGATACGGGGGGAGGAGCAGAGATTCCGGGAGGAGCAGAGATTTCAGGAGGAGCAGAGATTCCGGGAGGAGCAGAGATTCCGGGAGGAGCAGAGATGGTGGGAGGAGCAGAGATGGGGGGAGGAGCAGAGATGGGGGGAGAGAGCAGAGATGCCGGGAGAGAGCAGAGATGGGGGGAGGAGCAGAGATGGGGGGGAGAGAGCAGAGATGGTGGGAGGAGCAGAGATGGTGGGAGGAGCAGAGATGGGGGGAGAGAGCAGAGATGCCGGGAGAGAGCAGAGATGGGGGGAGGAGCAGAGATGGGGGGAGAGAGCAGAGATGGTGGGAGGAGCAGAGATGGTGGGAGGAGCAGAGATGGGGGGAGGAGCAGAGATTCCGGGAGGAGCAGATATTCCGGTAAATCTTCTTGTTGCTTTTTAGTAAAATATTTGGATGATTTGTTACATCTGTGTATAAATATGTAATATGTGGGCTCTGGGCCTTACTACACATTCCAGTGTGAAAGGGTCTCACTCATCTCAGGGTGAAGGGGTCTCTCACATCCTGGAGAAGGGATCTTGTGCACCTCCGGGTGAAGGGGTCTGACTCATCTCAGTATAAGGGGTCTCATTCATCCCAGGGTTAAAGGGTCTCACTCATCTCATAGTGTCTCTCATCCTGGAGAAGTGATCTCACTTATCCTGGGGTGAAGGGGTCTCGCTCATCTCAGTGTGAAGGGGTCTTGCTCATCTCGGGGTGAAGGGGTCTCACTCATCCCGGGGTGAAGGGGTCTCACTCATCCCGGGGTGAAGGGGTCTCGCTCATCTCGGGGTGAAGGGGTCTCACTCATCTCGGGGTGAAGGGGTCTCACTCATCTCGGGGTGAAGGGGTCTCGCTCATCTCGGGGTGAAGGGGTCTTGCTCATCTCGGGGTGAAGGGGTCTCTCTTATCCTGGGGTGCAGGGGTCTCACTCATCCCATGGTGAAGGGGTCTCGCTCATCCCGGGGTGAAGGGGTCTCGCTCATCTCGGGGTGAAGGGGTCTCTCTTATCCTGGGGTGAAGGGGTCTCACTCATCCCATGGTGAAGGGGTCTCGCTCATCCCGGGGTGAAGGGGTCTCGCTCCCCGGGGTTATGGTCAGATATGTTGGTTGCAGTGGAAGTTTCGGTCTCGGTTTGGGTGGGGCTCCTGCAGGCGATGTCACATTTGGTGTTTGTAGTTCAGTTGCTGTTTTGTATGTTGTAAGCAATAATAGGGCCCCTGTATTGGGGCCCCTGCGGTCAGAGGGCCCGGCACAGCAGCTCCCCCTCCTGGTATACCGTTTGCACACACATTAGGCTCGTCGTATGTTTTCCAGGTTTGTATTCCTCCTCAGTCGGTGATTTTCAGACATCCTCCATGCGTTCCTAGGGGCCCATTGTGTATTTCCCGTACGCATCACAACGCGATCCTACGCATGCGTCCGTGCTAAGAATAGCGCCTGTTCCCATCGCCTCCATTTTTTTGGGGGGCATTTTTGTGTATTAGGAGACCCATAGAAGTCAGTGGCAACGCATGACGCATTTTGATGCATTGACAATGGTCATTGGCTGTTAACTCCACCCACTGCAAAGCCTGGGGGCGGGGCTTATTCACATCGAGATTCGGCGATTCGGCTGCGATTTATTGTATAATGGAAAGATAATCAGCTCAGATCTCCCAAACGTGACCCCGCCTCTTCATAACAGCAGGACTGCGCAGTGCGTTTCAAGGCCTGTGTTGCGGCGGTACAATGTGAATGGGCTAAAAAAACCCAAACGCATCGGAAACACATCAACGCAAACGCATGTTGGCGCATGATGAAGCACCTACGCAGAAGTGCACCTTTCCGCACACTTGTGGACTCTAAGGGGCCCCCGGTGCACTCTGGGTACAGGAAAAGCCCCCGGAAATCTTTTATACTCGATAAACATGCGAATACGTCTGTCCCGCGCCTCGGCGTTCGCGTTGGAAGGGCGGCGAGTTTATCTTTTATTTTATATTTTGTTTTATGACTCGCAGGAAAAACATCCCAAAGTTCTCATCGAACACTTGGGGCTCGTTCACATGCGCGGTACTATCCGAAGAGTGATCCGAGTTCGGTTCGCTCTTCAGAGAGCGTTTGCCGGGCAGTGAGGCGTTGTATCAGCTGCTTTATATCCTGGATCCCCGCAATGGTGCGTCGCAATCATGGCGGGGCGATCGCTGAGTGGCCCCAGGTGACGTTTGGCGGGCGCTACGCCCGCTGAAGGTGACGGGAGGGGGGGGGTATAATTCTTGCTGCGGTAGTGTAACCGAGGACGTGACGCATGTGCACCCTGCGCTGCTGCTTCTGTAGCTAAAGGAGGGGGGGGGGGCGCTGGGAGGGCGGTAAAAGCACGCTCCTCCCAACCAATGTGAGCGTTGCTTCATTCTTGTCAAGGCTGTGAAGCAAAACATCCCATCTGTGGCCGGTATACACCCCCCCCCCCCCCGCCACTGTCACTGCAGCTAAAGAGGATAGTGTTTGGGGGGCGGTAAAAGCACGCTCCTCCCAACTTCATATAGAGCGGTGCTTCATTCTTGTCAAGGCTGTAAAGCAAAAAAATCACATCTGTGGCGGGTGTACACCCCCCCCCCCCCCCCCGCCACTGTCACTGCAGCTAAAGAGGATAGTGGTTTGGGGGGCGGTAAAAGCACAACTCACATATGAGGTTGGGAGGAGTGTGCTTTTACCACCCCCCAAACACTATCCTCTTTAGCTGCAGCGACAGTGGCGGGGGGGTGTACAGCCCCCACAGATGGGATGTTTTTCTTCACAGCCTTGACAAGAATGAAGCACCACTCTATATGAGGTTGGGAGGAGCATGCTTTTACCCCCCCCCGACATGAATGATGCCCCGCTGACGTAGCGCCCACCAATCGTGACCCAAGCACCCCGGGTCACACTAACGCGGTGCGGGAAACGCAGCGAATCCTGTGGGTTTCCCGCACCTCATTGCAGTCGCACGTCCATGCGATCTGTACGGGTGTCAATGGTTAAATAACGACCCCCCGAAAAAGATCGCAAAACGCAGTGCAATTGGCTAAATTTGCATCACATGGGCGTGAACAGGGGCGGGGCAAAAGGTGCTGCGCCTTTTCAGCGCGGATGTGATTTGAGCCACACAAAAGTTACGTCTCCGATGGCACCGCACACAAATCGCATGTGATTGGCAGGGAATGCGGCGCGGTTCCTGCGTGAATCACATGCGGTGCGCCGTGTCAGTGGGAACTCGGAGGGCTGAACTAGTGCGGCAATCAAAGGGTTAAAGCTGGTGGTGAGTAGCGATAATGCGAATGTGGATCGCTCTTCAGAGGGCTGTGCAGACGCTCCCAGGAGTTTGTGTGGCTGTAATGTGCGTTTATGGGTGGGCGGGGCTGGATGTGGAGATCAATGCGTTCCAGCCGGGAGCTGCGCAGATTCCGGTCCCCGGGGAGTGCTGAGACCCGGATTACCACCAATAATGATGCCCCCCCCCCAGGACATAGAGGCGCTCGCTCTCCTGCTGAACGCACGTGTGTACTGAGCCCAACACGCATTTACTGCATAAATAGGATGTGGACTCGGGGCCCCGGGGGGAGCTACAGGGGACCCCACCAAGCAGGAACCATCGAGCCCCTCCAGAGCCCCTCCAGAGCCTCTCCTCCCGAAGATCGATGAGAGATTTATAGATGTATTGATGGCTCCAGGCTAAGCAAACATAAATAAATGATGAGAGATACATTGTATGTAACACGTCTAGTATAACATATGAAGAGACATTGTATGTAACACGTCTAGTATAACATATGAAGAGACATTGTATGTAACACGGCTAGTATAACATATGAAGATACATTGTATGTAACACGGCTAGTATGACATATGACGATACATTGTATGTAACACGTCTAGTATGACATAAGAAGAGACATTGTATGTAACACGGCTAGTATAACATATGACGATACTTTGTATGTAACACGGCTAGTATGACATATGACGATACATTGTATGTAACACGTCTAGTATAACATATGAAGATACATTGTATGTAACATATCTAGTATGACATATGAAGAGACATTGTATGTAACACGGCTAGTATAACATATGACGATACTTTGTATATAACACGTCTAGTATGACATATGATGATACATTGTATGTAACATATCTAGTATGACATATGAAGAGACATTGTATGTAACACGTCTAGTATGACATATGACGATACTTTGTATATAACACGTCTAGTATGACATATGATGATACATTGTATATAACACGTCTAGTATAACATATGACGATACATTGTATGTAACACGTCTAGTATGACATATAAAGATACATTGTATATAACACGTCTAGTATAACATATGACGATACATTGTATGTAACACGTCTAGTATGACATATGACGATACATTGTATGTAACACGGCTATTATAACATATGACGATACATTGTATGTAACACGGCTATTATAACATATGACGATACATTGTATATAACACGTCTAGTATGACATATGACGATACATTGTATGTAACACGTCTAGTATGACATATGAAGAGACATTGTATGTAACACGGCTAGTATAACATATGACGATACTTTGTATATAACACGTCTAGTATGACATATGATGATACATTGTATATAACACGTCTAGTATAACATATGACGATACATTGTATGTAACACGTCTAGTATGACATATAAAGATACATTGTATATAACACGTCTAGTATAACATATGACAATACATTGTATGTAATACGTCTAGTATGACATATGACGATACATTGTATGTAACACGGCTATTATAACATATGATGATACATTGTATGTAACACGGCTATTATAACATATGACGATACATTGTATATAACACGTCTAGTATGACATATGACAATACATTGTATGTAACACGTCTAGTATGACATATGACGATACATTGTATGTACCACGTCTAGTATGACATATGACGATACATTGTATGTAACACGTCTAGCATGACATATGACGATACATTGTATGTAACACGTCTAGTATAACATATGACGATACATTGTATGTAACACGTCTAGCATAACATATGACGATACATTGTATATCACACGTCTAGTATAACATATGAAGAGACATTGTATGTAACACGTCTAGTATAACATATGAAGATACATTGTATATAACACGTCTAGTATAACATATGAAGATACATTGTATGTAACACGTCTAGTATGACATATGACGATACATTGTATGTAACACGGCTATTATAACATATGACGATACATTGTATCTAACACGTCTAGTATGACATATGACGATACATTGTATGTAACACGGCTAGTATAACATATGACGATACATTGTATATAACACGTCTAGTATTACATATGACAATACAGTGTATATAACACGTCTAGTATGACATATGACGATACATTGTATATAACACGTCTAGTATAACATATGAAGATACATTGTATGTAACACGTCTAGTATAACATATGACGATACATTGTATATAACACGGCTAGTATAACATATGAAGAGACATTGTATGTAACACATCTAATATAACATATGAAGATACATTGTATATAACATGTCTAATATAACATGTGAAGATACATTGTATGTAACACGGCTAGTATAACATATGATGATACATTGTATATAACACGGCTAGTATAACATATGAAGATACATTGTATGTAACACGGCTGGTATAACATATGAAGATACATTGTATGTAACACGGCTGGTATAACATATGAAGATACATTGTATGTAACACGGCTGGTATAACATATGAAGATACAATAAACTTTATTAACACCACTGCAAGGCCACGATCCTTATGATTAAGCCCTGGATTAGGACGAAACGCGTCGGGGAGGAGTAATGTTGTCAGAACGGTCATGCAGTGCTCTCAGTAAAGTTCTGCATGCTGCTGTCCGCACGTTGGATTGTCAGCCGAGGTTCACATCTGTGCGTGTCAGGAATGCGCACAAAATTGCACGCATGTGCAGAAACGCGCTGCCCTTGAGCGGATGTGCGGCAATGCCATGCGTTGTTCATGGCAGCACAGGGGCTAAGTGGTTAGCACCTCCGCCTGGTAGTACTCAGATCGTTGGTTCGAATCGCACCCACAGTACCACCTGCCTGGAGTTTGCGCCTGGGTTCACACTGATGTGATGTGCGACATTTGCACAGAAACCGCTGCAAATTCCGCATCGCAGTCGCACCTCGTTCATGCGAACCGCTGCGGGTGTGTATGCGAAGCTAACAACACCCTGAAATCGGATCATGATGTCTAGAATCGGATCGCATAGATGTGAATACCTGTGTGATCCGATTCTAGTGCCGACCAAAAAAAGGGTCCTGTACCGTTTTGGCGCGGATGTGGTGCGATTTGAGATGTACAACATGTGCGGCTCAGATCGCACCGCGCAGAATTGGCATGTGATCTGCAGGGAATGCGTAGCGGTTCCTGTGCGAATCACATGCGATATGCCGCACCGCAGAAGTGTGATCCCGGGCTGCATGTTCTCCCTGTGCCTGCGTGGATTTCCTCCGGGTACTCCGGTTTCCTCCCACGCTCCAAACACACGCTGGGAGGGCAATTGGATCCTGTCTCAGGCTCGGGTCACACCTATGCAGTTTGCGTTTGATCTGTTTCTGCATTGCGGGTTTTTTTTTTTGCTGTGCAGATTAAAACGCATCGAAAACGCATCAAGAGCGCACTACATGCTTTTCTGCAGTGTCTCCATTGAAGTCAACGGAACCAAAAACATAACATTTTGCATTTAAAAAAGTCCAAAAACCGCCGCGGGTGAAAACGCAGAGATGTGAACCCGTCCCGTAGGAAATCATGCTACACGGACTGCTGTGCGTTTCTGCGGAGAACGCATGGGGTGAACCCGGACTGAATGTGTATGAATGTAGGGTGGGGACTGCAGATTGTACCATGGGGATGACCGTTCGGGCTAGAGGGCTTTGGATTGGTCAGCACCATCACATGGACGGTGCCGACCAATCACAAGCCGTCTAGCCCCATCACATGGACGGTGCCGACCAATCACAAGCCGTCTAGCCCGTACTGTCATCCCTGTAGGAAAGGAGAAAAAGCTGCTGTCACAGGTCTCGGGATTTGCAATCCCCGCGGCTTTCTGTCCTTTCCTTGCAGGGATTTCCCCCTAGCCTAGGATTTCTGGCAGTGGCCATCTTGAGTAAGGGCAGATGATCCATGTAGCATTTACTTCCTGGAATCCATCTGCCCTTAGCTCAGGCATTGGCTGAGCTGAAAACCCTCCCCTCCTGAAGACTCCTGGGATGTGTGACATCATTTGGGCAGCACAGTGGCTGAATGGTTAGCAGTTCCACCTGGGATCATTGGTTCAAATCCCAACCACGGCACCACCTGCCTGGAGTTTGCATGTTCCCTCTGTACCTGCGTGGGTTTCCTCCGGGTACTCCAGTTTCCTCCCAAACTCCAAAGACATGCTGGGAGGTAATTGGCTGATGTCTATATTGTCCCTAGTATGTGTATGTATGAATGTGTTTAGGGACCTGAGATTGTGATCTCCTCGGGGGCGGGGCCTGATGGGAATGTACTATTTATATGTAAAGCGCGGCGTAAACTGACGGCGATATATAAGTACCTGAAATAAATAATACATTAAAATGCGCCAGAAGGATAGAAATACTCTATATGGGGATTTATTACAGAATCTGGTGCAGCTGCTCATCGTAACCAATCCGCTTTTATGTTAGGTTAGGGACCTTAGATTGTGGGCTCCTCGGAGGCGGGGACTGATGGGAATGTACTCCAAAGACATGCTGAGAGGTAATTGGCTGATGTCTATATTGTCCCTAGTGTGTGTATGTATGAATGTGGTTAGGGACCTTAGATTGTGAGCTCCTCGGAGGCGGGGCCTGATGGGAATGTACTCCAAAGACATGCTGAGAAGTAATTGGCTGATGTCTATATTGTCCCTAGTGTGTGTATGTATGAATGTGGTTAGGGACCTTAGATTGTGAGCTCCTCGGGGGCGGGGCCTCATGGGAATGTACTCCAAAGACATGCTGAGAGGTAATTGGCTGATGTCTATATTGTCCCTAGTGTGTGTATGTATGAATGTGGTTAGGGACCTTAGATTGTGAGCTCCTCGGGGGCGGGGCCTCATGGGAATGTACTCCAAAGACATGCTGAGAGGTAATTGGCTGATGTCTATATTGTCCCTAGTGTGTGTATGTATGAATGTGGTTAGGGACCTTAGATTGTGAGCTCCTCGGGGGCGGGGATTGATGGGAATGTACTCCAAAGACACGCTGGGAGGGGAATTGGATCCTGTGTCAGGCTCGGTTCCTACCTATGCAGACTGTATTTGATCCATTTCTGCAGTGCGTTTTGAGTTTTTGTTTTTTTTTCCCAACTTGTTGCCGGGTAGATTAAAACGCGTCAAAAAGGTGTCAAAAACGCACTACATGTCTCCATTGAAGTCTACAGAACCAAAATCCGGTTTCCTCCCGCACTCCTGGGAGGTGAATTGGCTCCTTGTATGTATGAGTTAGCAACCTTAGATTGTACGCTCCTCGGGGGCGGAGCCTGATGTGAATGTACAATATATATGTAAAGCGCGGCATAAATTGACATCACTATATAAGTACCTGAAAGAAATAATAATTGCACCCCCCCCACATGCATCTGCTAACACGCGTGTTCTGGTTTGGCGTGATTTTGGAAAGGGGTCAACGGCGCCTTGAGCCACCCTACATGCAACGCACGCAAACGCACAGACGCACCCATAGGTGTGAACCTAACCGGAGACTTGCAGAAAGAAAACGTATTCATGTTTCCAGAATTCCCGACGCGGGTTCCACAAATGTATTCTTGCCTTGACTTTGGCGCATTTGCTGCATGCAGTGGGATGTTGCGTCCGCCAGCTCGCCCGCCAAACGATCGGCGGCCTTCAGGACGCGCTGCGTGAGAACGCTCTGCAGCCCCTGCGATCGCTCTCCGCATTCGCGTTATGTAACGTCCTCCAAGGGCACTCTAGACTCCAGGAATCCCCAGAGACCCCCGCACCGTACGCTCGCACCACCGCCGCCGCCGCGCTGCTTACATCACGCCTGGAGTACGGCGGGGTGACAGGTGTTCCGGGAGCAGATAACACCCCCGTCCTTCTGGGGGCCCCAAGACTGCCGTACGCTCTTGAGGGAGGGGGAGAAATCCGAACTGAGCGCAGCGAGAGCCCGATGCGGCGAGCGTTTGGGGACGTGTGAGCAAAAATGGCGGCTAATTAGAAAAAAAGTAAAAAAAAAGAAAAAAAACCACTACAAAGGGAAATATTAAAGTCAATTAAGATAATTATCGGGAGCCACTCTCGGGAGGATTGAGCCTCTCCTGCAGAATGTGATAATGAAGGACGAGCGAGCCGAGCGAGCGAGCGCAGAGAGGGGCCGCGGGCAACGTGGAACTGCAGCGCATGCATGTCTGCAGGCTGGGATAGCAAAGTGGGGCGGGGGAGCTGCGATGGCGTGAAAAGCGATCCCCGGTGCCGATCGGCTGCGAGGGGGAACTGCACGTTACCTGGGGGTGCGCCACCTTTCAGGCACTGAGCCTAGGACCCGTTACATTTTATTTAGGGCCCCTGAGGGTTCCTCTAAAATTTTTTGCACCTATCAACAGCCTCTTCCTTCTAGTTTTATCACCGGCGTCTCTTACAAAACATGGCTTCCCCCTAGAGGGCGCTCCAACGCACCAGCTTCTGAGAAAAGCTCAGCAGGTTAATCGGACTGTCCCAAAATGGCCGCCGACTAAAGTCAGTCTGGACCTTTTCTGCGCTCGAAAGTTCTCCTCCCCCCCCCACCTTAGCGGAGCCGGAAGTAGGATCCCCCCCAGATTCACCACCTACCCCTTCTCATGGAGGTTTGGGATTGGTCCCGATGGGATTACCTTGGTGGTCACATGACTGTCGCTGCACTGCTTTGATGTAGCGGTTGGCTACGCAGGGTGGAGGGAGCGGTCGTGTCAGTCGTGTCATGACGGATTGTAGGGGTCATAGTCGCAGTGCGAAGCACTCAGAGGGGCCCCGGGGTCCGTGAAAAAAACGTGATTCACTCAGCTTAATAGAGCCTAACTCCAGCCAAAACTTGTGACAGAATGGGGGGGGGGGGGTGAGCCCCTCGGGGATGGTTTATTTCCTGTTCTAGTGTATAGAGCCGAAAATGTTATGTCCCCTCATTTCTTGTCCTAGTGACCCCCATTCCCATCATTTCCTGTCCTGGTGACCCCCATTCCACTCATTTACTGTCCTAGTGACCCCCATTCCCATCATTTCCTGTCCTGGTGACCCCCATTCCACTCATTTTCTGTCCTAGTGACCCTCATTCCCCTCATTTCCTGTCCTAGTGACCCCCATTCCCATCATTTCCTGTCCTGGTGACTCCACATTCTCATTTCCTGTCCTGGTGACCCCCATTCCCCTCATTTCCTTTCCTGGTGACTCCCATTCCCCTCATTTCCTGTCCTAGTGACCCCCATTCCCTTCATTTCCTGTCCTGGTGACCTCCATTCCCCTCATTTCCTGTCCTAGTGACCCCCAATTCCCTCATTTCCTGTCCTGGTGACCCCCATTTCCCTCATTTCCTGTCCTGGTGACCCCCATTTCCCTAATTTCCTGTCCTAGTGACCCCCATTCCCCTCATTTCCTGTCCTGGTGACCTCCATTCCCCTCATTTCCTGTCCTAGTGACCCCCATTCCCCTCATTTCCTGTCCTAGTGACTCCCATTCCCCTCATTTCCTGTCCTGGTGACCCCTCATTTCCTGTTCTCGTGACCCCCATTCCCCTCATTTCCTGTCCTGGTGACCCCTCATTTCCTGTTCTCGTGACCCCCATTCCCCTCATTTCCTGTCCTAGTGACTCTCATTTCCTGTCCTGGTGACCCCCCATCCCCCTCATTTCCTGTTCTAGTGACCCCCAATTCCCTCATTTCCTGTCCTGGTGACCCCCATTTCCCTCATTTCCTTTCCTGGTGATCCTAATTCCCCTAGTTTCCTGTCCTAGTGACCCCCATTCCCCTCATTTCCTGTCCTGGTGACCCCCATTCCCATCATTTCCCGTCCTGGTGACCCCCATTCCCCTCATTTCCTACAAACAAAACCCAAACTACCATGCGTTTTGGTGTGGCACGATTTAAAAAAAAATCATTTTTCACGCACACAGGGGCAGCCCCTTGAAGTGAATGATCTGCCCTCAGGCTAGCTTCACTCATGGAGGGGAATGCCGGCTCCGGGGACAAATACCAGTCCGGGTCATGCAGCCATTTGATTTTGTTTTTTTTTAGTTTCAATAAACTTTATTGACACTTTATTGGGCCACAATCCTTATGATTAAACCCTGAGGGCGAAACGCGTTGGGGAGGAGTATTGTTGCAAGAATGGCCGTTCAGCGGTTTCAATAAAGTTCATTGAAACCAAAAGAAAACCCGGTGCGCGGCCTGCACTTTTGTTCGCTCGTGGTGGCAGGCAGAAGGTGGATCCGACCAATCCCTGTGGCCGGCGAACGCATGCTTGGAGGAGATCGGACTGATCGGCTCCTGAACTCTGCATGCAGCTGTCCGCACATTGGATTGTCAGCCGAGGTTCACATCTGTGCGTGTCGGGAATGCGCACAAAACTGCACGCATGCGCAGAAACGTGTCGCCATTGATCAGACGCACGGCGATGCCATGCATTGTTCATCGCACCCCCCATGCAATAAAGTTTTTGTTTGTTCGTGGTTGCACGCGGGGGGAGGGGAGGCGCATCCGGCTACCCCCTGTGGCCGGCGGGCGCATTGAAGTCACGTTGAGCTGGAAAGGAATCGGACTGACCGGCTCCTGAATCCTGCGTGGGTCCGAGCGCCCGTTGAATTTTTAGGCTAGGTTCGTGTCTCTGCGCGCAAAATCGCACGCTTTCCCGGCGTGCAGAGAAACGCGTCGCCATTTAGCGGACATGCGGCAGTGCCATTCATTGTGAAAGGCAGCCCCCCTGCATCTGCAAATGCGCACGTCTTCACGCGCACCAATCTGCGTGCATTATGCGGTTTGCTGCCGCGTGTTTTCGGGGGCTTTTCCACGTTTCTCGCAGCCCATTGATAGGAAGTGGTAACGCGACGGAAATGCGTGGAAATGCGCTTGATTGTACCTTTAGGTGTGAGCTATGACCTTTAGCCCGGGTTCACACTAATGCGGCGCAGGAAATGCAGCGAATCCTGTGCGTTTCCCGCGTTGCCATCGCACGGCGTTCATGCGATCTGCTACGGGTGTCAATGGTGAATAAACGACACCCTGAGCCCGGGTTCGCACTGATGCGGCGCGGGAAATGCAGCGAATCCTGTGCGTTTCCCACATCACGTTGCCATCGCATGGCGTTTATGCGATCCACTGCGGGTGTCAATGTTGAATTAGCGACACCCCGAGCCCGGATTCACACCGATGCGGTCCGGAATTCTCAGCGTTTTCTGTGCGAATTCCGCACCGCATCAGAATCGCATGCGAACCGCTGCGGGTGGGTGTGTGTGTTAGGTTAACAACGCCCCGAAAGCGGTCCACAAGACGCGGTGCGATGTGTGGAATTGGTTCGCATACCCATGTGATCCGATTGCGGTACCCTTTTTTTTTTTTTGTCTGCACTGGAATCGCATCGCACCCATGCGATCCGATTCCGCACATCAGCACCGCGCTTTACGAACCGATTTCGGGGTGTCGTTAACCTAAAATACACACCCGCAGCGGTCCGTACGACGCGGTGCGCAAATCGCACAGAATTCCTCACCGCATCATTGCCAAATCCCAACCACGGCACCACCTGCCTGGAGTTTGCATGTTCTCCCTGTGCCTGCGTGGGTTTCCTCCGGGGACTCTGGTTTCCTCCCACATTCCAAAGACATGCTGGGAGGTGAATTGGCTCCTGTCTAAATTGTCCCTAGTATGTGTATGTATGAATGTGAGTTAGGGACCTTAGATTGTACGCTCCTCGGGGGCGGGGACTGATGGGAATGTACAATATATATGTAAAGCGCGGCGTAAATTAATGGCGCAATATAAGTACCTGAAATAAATAAATAAAGCTGGGCTAAGTCCAATAGACTTCAATGAAAACACATATAAAACGCAAGTGCTGTGTTTTTCAGGCGTTTTTTGACTCTTTTTTTATGCGTGCGAGCAACAAGTGGGCCAAACAAAAAAAAGCATAAAAAATGCACCAAATGCCAAAAATGCACTGCAGAAACAGATCAAACGCAAAAATGTATTTTAAAAATATTCTTCCCAAATATATTGACATATATTTTGAAATACTACAATTTTGGCCGTATTCAATATATATATATATATAAGAATAAAAATAAATATAGATATATATATCACCGGCCGGGACCCAGTGACTGACAGCCGAGACCACGAATGGCAGCGCGGGCGGGGAGCTCATGTGCGCCCCCGCTACCCTGAACTGCAAAATCACGTATACATATGTGATTTTGAGCACCTGTGCCACCCCATCCCACATGGAAGAAAAATGTATTTTAAAAATATTCTTCCCAAATATATTGACATATATTTTGAAATACTACAATTTTGGCCGTAATATATATATTTAAAAAAAAAAAATTTACACATCTATATATACAGTCAGGTCCATAAATATTGGGACATCGACACAATTCTAACATTTTTGGCTCTATACACCACAATGGATTTGAAATGAAACGAACAAGATGTGCTTTAACTGCAGACTGTCGGCTTTAATTTGAGGGTATTTACATCCAAATCAGGTGAACGGTGTAGGAATTACAACAGTTTGCATATGTGCCTCCCACTTGTTAAGGGACCAAAAGTAATGGGACAATTGGCTTCTCAGCTGTTCCATGGCCAGGTGTGTGTTATTCCCTCATTATCCCAATTACAATGAGCAGATAAAAGGTCCAGAGTTCATTTCAAGTGTGCTATTTGCATTTGGAATCTGTTGCTGTCAACTCTCAAGATGAGATCCAAAGAGCTGTCACTATCAGTGAAGCCATCATTAGGCTGAAAAAACAAAACAAACCCATCAGAGAGATAGCAAAAACATTAGGCGTGGCCAAAACAACTGTTTGGAACATTCTTAAAAAGAAGGAACGCACCGGTGAGCTCAGCAACACCAAAAGACCCGGAAGACCACGGAAAACAACTGTGGTGGATGAGCGAAGAATTCTTTCCCTGGTGAAGAAAACACCCTTCACAACAGTTGGCAGATCAAGAACACCCTCCAGGAGGTAGGTGTATGTGTGTCAAAGTCACCAACCAAGAGAAGACTTCACCAGAGTGAATACAGAGGGTTCACCACAAGATGGAAACCATTGGTGAGCCTCAAACACAGGAAGGCCAGATTAGAGTTTGCCAAACGACATGTAAAAAAGCCTTCACAGTTCTGGAACAACATCCTATGGACAGATGAGACCGACATCAACTTGTACCAGAGTGATGGGAAGAGAAGAGTATGGAGAAGGAACTGCTCATGGTCCTCAGCATACCACCTCATCAGTGATCATGGTGGTGGTAGTGTCATGGCGTGGGCATGTATGGCTGCCAATGGAACTGCTTCTCTTGTATTTATTGATGATGTGACGGCTGACAGAAGCAGCCGGATGAATTGTGAAGTGTTTCGGGAATATTATCGGCTCATATTCAGCCAAATGCTTCACAACTCATTGGACGCTTCACAGTGCAGATGGACAATGACCCAAAGCAGACTGCAAAAGCCACCAAAGAAGTGGAATGTTCTGCAATGGCCAATCACCTGACCTGAATCCGATTGAGCATTTCACTTGCTGAAGACAAAACTGAAGGGAAAATGCCCCAAGAACAAGCAGGAACTGAAGACAGTTGCAGTAGAGGCCTGGCAGAGCATCACCAGGGATGACACCCAGCGTCTGGGGATGTCTATGTGTTCCACACTTCAGGCTGTCATTGACTGCAAAGGATTTGCAACCAAGTATTAAAAAGTGAAAGTTTGATTTATGATTATTATTCTGTCCCATTACTTTTGGTCCCTTAACAAGTGGGAGGCACCTATGCAAACTGTTGTCATTCCTACACCGTTCACCTGATTTGGATGTAAATACCCTCAAATTAAAGCTGACAGTCTGCAGTTAAAGCACATCTTGTTCGTTTCATTTCAAATCCATTGTGGTGTATAGAGCCAAAAATGTTAGAATTGTGTCCATGTCCCAATATTTATGGACCTGACTGTATATGCTGTATGTTCAAATGCGTTTTTTATATATTACAAAATATATGAAAAATATTTTGAAAAATATATATTTATTTAAATATATTCTTCCGATTTGTATAACATATAAATAAGTCATTTTAACATATATGTGTAAATGCATTCCAAAAATGTAGATTAAATGTATTTTTAAAAATATTTTTCAGATATTTTGTAATATATAAAAAAACGCATTACTATATATATATACACACTGTATGTTTAATGCTTTTTTTTTATATATTACAAAATATATGAAAAATATTTTTAAAAATAAATATTTTTTAAATATATTCTTCAGATTTTTACAACATATAAATAAGTCATTTTAATATATATTTTTACTTATATTTGTAAATGCGTTCCAAAAATGTAGATTAAATGTATTTTTAAATACATATCGTATACTTGAAAATGTATTTCTAAAAATATTTATCATATATTTTGTAAGATATAAGAAAACACATGAATAAATATATATTAAAAAAAATAATTTTATATATATCTATAGATCTATAAATATGTGTTGAAATATATTGAATTCGGCCAAAATTGTAGTATTTCAAATATTTGGGAAGAATATTTTTAAAATACATTTAAAGTATATTTTTCTTCCATGTGGGGTAGCGGTATATCTGCTATAGGGCAGACGGGAAGTTGTTAACCCCCCCCCCCCCCCCAATACCTAAACTACCAGATCCCCACCCCTCCAAAAAAAAAAAAAAGGAAAACCCTCCTCAAAAATCCCCTGTGGCCGTCACCGGTGGGTGTGAAGTGGCTGCAAAGAGGCTGTTATCTCTTGCAATATTATTCAATTTTTTTTCCTCATTGGAGAATGTATTATGTTCCACTTGTTTACTATCTGCGCTTAGTTATTTCATACATTTGGTATTTTTGCTGCGTGGTGACTCTGGCTATTTATTTTTCATTTTTTATTTCAATGATACAATTTCATTAGCGCTGCTCGATGATATGAAGCTGCAAAGAGGCTGCAGGAGACCGGCGAGAGATGTAACTAAAGGAGGCGAACAAAGATTGTATTTGTTACAAAGAGGAATGTCTGGGGATTGTCGCCTGGTCCGGGGGTCCTATAGGGGCCCCAGTTGGTACAGGTGGAGCCCTCATTGTCGCCTGGTCCGGGGGTCCTATAGGGGCCCAAGTCGGTACAGGCGGAGCCCTCATTGTTACCCAGTCCAGGGGTCCTATAGGGGCCCCAGTTGGTACAGGTGGAGCCCTCATTGTCGCCTGGTCCGGGGGTCCTATAGGGGCCCAAGTCGGTACAGGCGGAGCCCTCATTGTTACCCAGTCCAGGGGTCCTATAGGGGCCCCAGTCGGTACAGGCGGAGCCCTCATTGTTACCCAGTCCAGGGGTCCTATAGGGGCCCGAGTCGGTACAGGCGGAGCCCTCATTGTCGCCCGGTCCGGGGGTCCTATAGTGGCCCCAGTCGGTACAGGCAGAGCCCTCATTGTTGCACCAGTCCAGGGGTCCTATAGGGGCCCCAGTCGGTACAGGTGGAGCCCTCATTGTCGCCTGGTCTGGGGGTCCTATAGGGGCCCCAGTCGGTACAGGCGGAGCCCTCATTGTCGCCCAGTCCGGGGGTCCTATAGGGGCCCCAGTCGGTACAGGCGGAGCCCTCATTGTCGCCCGGTGCGGGGGTCCTATAGGGGCCCCAGTCGGTACAGGCGGAGCCCTCATTGTCGCCCGGTCCAGGGGTCCTATAGGGGCCCCAGTCGGTACAGGCGGAGCCCTCATTGTCGCCCGGTGCGGGGGTCCTATAGGGGCCCCAGTCGGTAGAGGCGGAGCCCTCACTGTCGCCCGGTCCGGGGGTCCTATAGGGGCCCCAGTCGGTACAAGCGGAGCCCTCATTGTGGCCCGGTCCTGGGGTCCTATAGGGGCCCCAGTCGGTAGAGGCGGAGCCCTCATTGTCGCCCGTTCCGGGGGTCCTATAGGGGCCCCAGTCGGTACAAGCGGAGCCCTCATTGTCGCCCGGTGCGGGGGTCCTATAGGGGCCCCAGTCGGTACAGGCGGAGCCCTCCTTTAATCGTACAGAAGGATTGGCTGCTGCCGGTCATTTATCCTGACATATAGAGTCGTCTATGAGGACAAAATGGAGGCTCCGCCGTTCATCTTCCTGGGCAGCGAAGGATAAAAGAGACACATTCTGCATGCAGGTCCCGTCCCTCCATCGCCCTCACCCCGGGGCCCCCGGGGGGCTGGCAGGGTCCCGGCCGTATCTCTTGAACCGGCAATTTGATGGAAGGAGCTGGAAGGGGTGGGGGGAGGGGGGGACGCGGTGTGATCTGTGTCCTCTCTAAAGGTGGGAACGATGGTCTTCCCTGTAATAAACCCTCTCGGTAATAGGCAGCTCTTTTCAGGGCCCCCGGGGCGGCTCGTCCGCTCCCTCCGCTCCCTCGGCCGCCCCGGCTGCGGGCTTTGATGACATTAGCAGGGCAGCAGCCCCATTAGGGGAGACGTGGAGCGAGGACGGCGTTTTATAGATTGCAGATGCATTCTGCGATTGTGCGTTTGACTTACGGTGACAGCCGATCCATTTTAACATCACAAGTAATAATACGGTTGAGACGGGCCCGGCGGACCACCCCCTCCCCCCCCCCTCCCAATCACCTGAGATTTGGAGAGGTGGGGGAATGAAAGAAATGTTAGGGGGTGGGGGGGGGCAATCATTTCTCCACCAGGACTCGCAGGCGTCCGTTCCATTGGCTGGAAGGCATGGAGACCCCCGCCAGATAAAGAGTAGGACGAGGCTATTTGTGTGCCAGTTAAAAATGAAATTGCCGGCCTTAACGCGTTCCGCTTTCACCGATAACAAAAAGCCTTTTGTGTTGGCGGAATAGGAAATGGGCACCTTGTTTACTCGGCCCTGGGGGGGTTTTTTTTTCCGTTTTAAATCTGCGTTAACCCGTGCGGTGCAACAAAATAAACCTCCGAGAGATCTGCGGCGGCGGGAAGGATTCTACGACTGGTCATCGGGGGAGGGGAGGAAAACTGCCGCTGAACTACAAAACCCAGAACGTTGGCTGTTGGTTGCCCTCCACAGTCATTGTCATGTTTGGGGTCAAAGGGACTTTGTTTTCAAGCATCTGTGAGGAAGGGCTTTGGTGGAAGCTTCCATAGTCCTCACGAGCTGTGTATTGACTAGAAATGAAGAAGATTGAGTTGCCATCCCTTGGTCACTAAGATGGCATTGCGCCCCCTGCCGGGGTAGGGTTGCCTCACTTGGCTGTTGATTTGAAGTTGCCCTCCATAGCCATTGATAGGAAGTTGTCCTCTGTGGCCATTGATAGGAAGTTGTCCTCTGTGGCCATTGATATGGAGTTGCCCTCTTGGCCATTGATATGGAGCTGCCCTCCATGGCCATTGATAAGGAGTTGTCCTCTGTGGCCATTGATAAGGAGTTGCCCTCTTGGCCATTGATATGGAGTTGCCCTCTTGGCCATTGACAGGGAGTTGCCCTCCATGGCCATTGATATGGAGTTGCCCTCTTGGCCATTGATATGGAGTTGCCCTCTTGGCCATTGATATGGAGTTGCCCTCTTGGCCATTGATATGGAGTTGCCCTCTTGGCCATTGATATGGAGTTGCCCTCTTGGCCATTGATTTGAAGTTGACCTCCATGGCCATTGATAGGGAGTTGTCCTCTGTGTTGCTCCCCATAGTCATTGATGTGTAGTTGCCCCCAATGACCATTGATATGGAATTGCCCCCCATGGCCATTACTATGGAGTTGCCATCCATTGGTCACTAAGATGGCATTGCGCCCCCCTGCCGGGGTAAAGTTGCATCCCATGGCCCTTGATTTGAAGTTGCAGTCTATGACCATTAAGATGGAGTTGCCCTCTTGGCCATTGATATGTAGTTGCCCCCAGTGGCCCTTGATATGGAATTGCCCCCCCATGGCCATTGATATGGAATTGCCCCCCATGGCCATTGATATGAAGTTGCTCTCCATGGCTGTTGATTTGAAGTTGCCATCTATGACCATTAATATGGAGTTGCCCTCTTGGCCATTGATATGGAGTTGCCCTCTTGGCCATTGATATGGAGTTGTCCTTCACGGCCACTGATATGGGGTTGCCCTCCACTGCCATTGATATGGGGTTGCCCTCCACAGCCATTGATATGGAGGTGACCCCAATGGCCCTTGCTATGGAATTGCTCTCCATGGTAATTAATATGGAGTTGCCCTCCATAGCTGTTGATTTGAAGTTGCCATCTATGACCATTAATATGGAGTTGCCTTCTTGGCCATTGATATGGAGTTGCCCTCTATGGCTGTTGATTTGAAGTTGTCATCTATGACCATTAATATGGAATTGCCCTCTTGGCCACTGATATGGAGTTGCCATCCACGGCCACTGATATGGGGTTGCCCTCCACGGCCATTGATATGGAGTTGCCCTCCATAGCCATTGATTTGGAGGTGACCCCAATGGCCCTTGCTATGGAATTGCTCTCCATGGTAATTAATATGGAGTTGCCACCATGGCCATTAATATGGAGTCGCCCCCCAATGGCCGATAATATGGAGTTGACCCCCCCCCCCCCGAAAATATGGAGTCAACCTTTTTGACCATTAATATGGAGTTAGCCCTCTTGGCCATTAGTATGGAGTTAGCCCTCTTGGCCATTAATATGGAGTTGACCCCCCTGGCCATTAATATGGAGTTGGCCCTCTTGGCCATTAATTTGGAGTTGCCCACTATGGGCAGTAATATGGCATTGCCCCCTTTGGTGTCTGTAAAATCCTTCACTTTTCTGGAAAGGCTTTCCACAAGATTTGTGAGGTCAGGTACTGTTGTTGGATGAGAAGATCCGGCTCACAATCTGCATTCTAATTCATCCCAAAGGTGTTCCGGAGGATTGAGGTCAGGGCTCTGTGCAGGGCTCATGTCTTTATAGGGCTAGCTGTGTTTACTTGACCATCATACCTCCTATGACATCCCATTTTAAAACTACGGCCATTAATATGGAGTTGCCCCTCCCATAGTCATTAATAGTGAAGGTGCCCCTCTTGCAGCTGTAACAGAATCTACTCTTCTAGGAAGCTCTCAAACCTGGTATTCCAGTTCATCCCAAAGGTGTTCAGTAGGGTTGAGGTCAGGGCTCCATGCAGGACACTCGAGTTCCTCCACACCAAATTGGTCAAACCATGACAAGATTTTGGAGATGTCTGTAGGAATTTGTACCCATTTGTGAGGTCAGGTACTGTTGTTGGATGAAAAGACCTGGCTCACAATCTGCATTCTAATTCATCCCGAAGGTGTTCAGTAGGGTTGAAGTTCGGGCTCCTTGCAGGACACTCGAGTTCCTCCACACCAAACCGGTCAAACCATGACAAGATTTTGGAGATGTCTGTGGGAATTTGTACCCATTTGTGAGGTCAGGTATTAATCTTGGATGAGAAGACTTGGCTCACAATTGGTATTCCAGTTCACCCCAAAGGTGTTCAGTAGGGTTGAGGTCAGGGCTTTATGCAGGACACTCGAGTTCCTCCACACCAAACTGGTCAAACCAGGACAAGATTTTGGAGATATCTGTGGGAATTTGTACCCATTTGTGAGGTCTGGTACTGTTGTTGGATGAGAAGACCTGGCTCACAATCTGCGTTCTAATTCATCCCGAAGGTGTTCAGTAGGGTTGAGGTCAGGGCTCTGTGCATGATGGTTAAGTTTGTCCACAGCGCACATGTCATTACGAAGCTGGCTTTGTGTACCTAAACACGATCATTTGGAGAGGCACCCCCATACTTTTATCCTTGCAGCGTATGCTTTTTTCGAGCATGTTGAATTTCACTTACTCTTGAATGACTTCCAACCTCCAATCATCTACTATTCTTTCGGCAAACAATACCTTCTAACGTTACTCTTGCACGTTTCTCCTGCTATTTTGAGGTTGTGGCCCTCGATCCGGGGAAGAACAACACTCAGCATTACTGAAAGCATCACTTAAAATGCTGTGTGTGTAGACGGTCTAGAAAACGGGAAACGGCAGCTTCCATAGAGTGTTCTCACACAGGTTGGAAGTCCTTGCAAAGGACTGTTGTGGACATAAGGCATGTCTAGTGTCTGTGGGCATATCATGGGTACCCTGTGACCACCAAAGACATGCCCAGGAGATGTGTGGGAGCAAATATTTGTTTTATAAAATGGATTTTGTGGTCAGATATTAGATAAGGCCAGCTCTGTGTATCCGCCATATCTCCACGTAGCTTAAAGGTACCAAATGTGGAAGGTTGGCTCTGCTGACCTCTTTCAGGCCTGCCGTCCTTTTCCTTGCTGCTTTACTTAGTGAGTCACTGACTCCAGACCAGCAGAGACCTCATTTCTTGTTCCTGGCGTATTGGGGGACAGTCGGCTTAAAGTATACCTTCACCCTCGTTCTTTCCCTCATTCTATGGAGTCAACCCTTTTGACCATTAATATGGAGTCAACCCTCTTGGCCATTAATATGGAGTTGGCCCTCTTGACCATTAATTTTGGAGTTGCCCACTATGGGCAGTAATATGGCATTGCCCCCTTTGGTGTCTTTAAAATCCTCCACTTTTCTGGAAAGGCTTTCCACAAGATTTGTGAAGTCAGGTACTGTTGTTGGATGAGAAGATCCGGCTCACAATCTACGTTCTAATTCATCCCAAAGGTGTTCCGGAGGATTGAGCTCTGTGCAGGGCTCTTGTCTTTGTAGGGCTAGCTGTGTTTACTTGACCATCATACCTCCTATGACATCCCATTCCAAAACTACGGCCATTAATATGGAGTTGCCCCTCCCAGAGTCATTAATAATGAAGGTGCCCCTCTTGCAGCTATAACAGCATCCGCTCTTCTAGGAAGCCCTCATAACCTCATAAGTTCATCCCAAAGATGTTCAGTAGGGTTGAGGTCAGGGCTCCATGCAGGACCTAATTTCTTGTTCCTGGTGTATTGGGGGACAGTCGGCTTAAAGTATACCTTCACCCTCGTTCTTTCCCTCAATCTATGGAGTCAACCCTTTTGACCATTAATATGGAGTTAGCCCTCTTGGCCATTAATATGGAGTTGACCCATTAAAAGTATACCTTCACCCTCATTCTTTCTTCAGCTTTCCCTGCTTAGTCGAGAATGACATTGTCCTCAGCTGCCCAAATCCTCTTGAGAGGAGTCTTCGGGGCAATCTACAGAAATTGTGCTTGGGGGCTGGTTGGCTCTTCTTGGTTCTTGCAGATGATGCGCCAGGGAGGTTTGAAGTTCCTCTATAGCAGCCTTTATTAAGCATTTTACCCTAGAGCAGGGGTCTTTTTAAACAAATGGGCAGATTATGGTTCTTCAGACTGTGTCCAGTAGGAGTAAGCAATACCCCAGCATTAGCGGGAATAGACTAAGTTTCAGGTTTGGTGGTCAGTGGGATTAAAAAAAATTACTTAATGCCTGTGCCTATTAGGCCAAGGAATAGTGCCCCATCATTGGTATCAGTGGGAGGAATAGTGCCCCATCATTGGTGTCAGTGTGAGGAATAGTGCCCCATCAATGGTATCGGTGGGATGAAGAATGCCCCATCATTGGTGTCAGTGGGAGGAATAGTTGCTCCATCGTTGGTGTCAGTGGGAGGAATAGTTGCCCCATCGTTGGTGTCAGTGGGAGGAATAGTTGCCCCATCATTGGTGTCAGTTGGAGGAATAATGCCCTGTCGTTGGTATCAGTGGGAGGAATAGTGCCCCACTGTTGGGGTCCATGGAATGGTGCCTCCTTGAAGATGTCAGTAAGAGGAATGATGCCTCATCAATGGTGTCAGTGCAGGAAAAGTGCCTCATATCAGTGGGAAGAACAATGCTCCAAAGGCCAGATACAGTAAGCTAAGGTCCACATTCAGCCCACTATCACAGTTTGCAGATCAGTGCTCTAGAGGAACCCTTGAAATAATTTTAAGGCCTTCTAAATTTATCAGTGGTCAGTGGAAAGAATGCCCCCCTTACCGTGGTGGTTAAAATGCCATTCTTGCTGAAAGCTAAAAAGATCATTTTTGGTCATGCCATGGACTCGTCAAGTGGCCTTGGCCCTGGAATGCAAGAACCATCAATTGGAAGTCCACAGCTCAAGAAACCTCTAGCAAGCTTTGGAGGAACCCTAGATTTCCATGGAACCCTGGTTGAGAATAGCTGCTGCCTAGGGTTACAAGACCTATCTCCACTGGAGTAAACACAAATGGCCAAGAACCTTCATGTATATTGGCCCACTGGGCGATGGCGCCACCTAACCAATGAAATATTAAAGTCTGGCCATCCTAGGAAGTTGATGACCACCTAGGGTCCTCGGTTTTAGAATTGGTCTGTGCCTTCATCCGTGAAACAAAGCATTTCACCTCCATGTATGTTCAGCGCCGCAATGAAGAGGAGTGTTTATTGGCCTGAGGACAGCTTTATGGCCAGCCTAAGTTGACGCGGCTATGGGATGCAAGAACTGGAAGGCCACAGCTCAAGAAACCTCTATCAACCTTTGGAGGAACCCTAGATTTCCATGGAACTCTGGTTGAGAATAGCTGCTGCATAGGGTTACCTATCTCCACTGGAGTAAACACAAATGGCCAAGAACCTTCATGTAGATTGGCCCACGGGGCGTTGGCGGCACCTAACCAATGAAAGTTGGATGGAACTTGTTGGTCACCTTAGGTCCTCGATTTTAGAATTGGTCTGCGCCTTCATCCATGAAACAAAGCATTTCACCTCCATGTATGTTCGGTGACGCAGTCGGAGCAGATGCTGCGCGGCGCCGCAATGAAGAGGAGTGTTTATTGGCCCGGGCACAGCTTTATGGCCGGGCTAAGTGGACACGGCTCTGGATCTGGAGATGGCCGGCTCGGCGTCCGGAAGAGATAAACCAGGAGGCTGGCACGGGCACTGGGCCGCCATACGCTTTAGTGGGCTATTAAACGGGAAGCGGCTGGCAGTTTATCGCTCGGATGCAGGAGGGGTGCAGGTGGGGGAGGTCTCCGCAGCTACAATTCCATTTCCCTTTTATCTCCTTCGTCGGCTGAGTTATAATGGCCGGAACAGCTGAACAACGGCGCTCGCTGCCATGCATATTAAGAGGCCACTTCCAGGGTGGCACGGGCCCGTCAGGACCATTATGTCCACAATCATTCCATCCTGCCAGGAAGGTCACTCTCCGCCGAGATGACAAACGTGACAAGATGGAACCGACTGGCAGCCATAGAAAAGGGGCGAGCGGGCGCTGCGCCATAGACAGGAGCGCTGGGATTGCTCTGTACACCACGACGGTGGGGAGGGGGGCTCCGAGACCCAGGACAGGGGGGGCACGGCATACCCCGAGACCCGGGACAGGGGGGGCACGGTGTACCCCGAGACTTAGGACAGGGGGGGCACGGCGTACCCCGACACCCGGGACAGGGGGGCACGGCGTACCCTGAGACCCAGGACAGGGGGGGCACGGCGTACCCCGACACCCGGGACAGGGGGGCACGGCGTACCCTGAGACCCAGGACAGGGGGGGCACGGCGTACCCTGAGACCGAGGACAGGGGGGGGCACGGCATACCATGAGACCCAGGACAGGGGGGGCACGGCTTACCCCAAGACCCAGGACGGGGGGGGAACGGCGTACCCCGAGACCCAGGATGGGGGGGGCATGGCGTACCCCAAGACCCAGGACAGGGGGGACGGCATACCACGAGACCCAGGACAGGGGTGGCACGGCGTACCCCGAAACCCAGGACGGGGGGGGCATGGTGTATGGGTTGTCTTTTGTCAGACTGTACATTGTGACTTTGTGGAAGGAGGAGGAGGCATTTCCTCAGTCTCCCCTCCCCCAGTGATCAGACTGTACATTGTAACTTTGTAGAAGGAGGAGGAGGCATTTCCTCAGTCTCCCCTCCCCCAGCGATCAGACTGTACATTGTAACTTTATAAAAGGAGGAGGAGGCATTTCCTCAGTCTCCCCGCCCCCAGTGATCAGACTGTACATTGTAACTTTGTAGAAGGAGGAGGAGTCATTTCCTCAGTCTCCCCTCCCCCAGTGATCAGACTGTACATTGTAACTTTGTAGAAGGAGGAGGAGGCATTTCCTCAGTCTCCTCCCCCAGTGATCAGACTGTACATTGTTCCTTTGTAGAAGGAGGAGGAGGAAGCATTTCCTCAGTGTCCCCTCCCCCAGTGATCAGACTGTACATTGTTCCTTTGTAGAAGGAGGAGGAGGCATTTCCTTAGTCTCCCCTCCCCCAGTGATCAGACTGTACATTGTTCCTTTGTAGAAGGAGGAGGAGGAAGCATTTCCTCAGTCTCCCCTCCCCCAGTGATCAGACTGTACATTGTTCCTTTGTAGAAGGAGGAGGAGGCATTTCCTCAGTCCTCTCAGTCTGCAGCGGGGTCATGCAGAGGGGTAATGCTGTGGGGGTCATGCAGTGGGGTACACTATAGTACCCCCATATGAGGAAGCCTTTAACCAACTCCTTGTGTGAAAGATCTTGTGAATAGAATTGTCGGGTTGCTGGTCGGTGAATCTCCGTGGATATCATCCCCTCACCGCCAACACCGCGGCACGACACCAGGGCTGCGATTCGGCGTGCCAGGTCAAGTTTTGCAATCTGAAGCTCTTTGATTTGGTTTCTGAGCGCAAAGTCTGATGCTTCCCCACGATGAGAACGCAGTATATTCACCGAATGGAGAGACCCTACGCGTTTCGCCCGTCCCCGGTGTATATTGACCCCAAAATCCAGCGCTGCAGGGCATGGACGTTGACCTCAAACAGCGAAGGACTCCACAATGAGAGCGAACCTTCTCTAAATGTTCCCATTCTAAGGGTCACGGCAGAGAATCTTGCCAACAACAATAGGGCGAATGGCACGTGCACGCTTTTAAATCCCCCTCCCCCCCCGCGGCGCATCGTGCGACGTTTGTATTGCGCATTGACACCGGCCAGTCTCGTCTCCAAATAGCCATGCAGCCTCCTCGGTCTGCGGGACGGACGCTGCCAGCCGGCTCTAATGGAGATTTTCCTAAAAGCCGGCGTGGTGTCGGCCTGATGGTGACAGGCGGGTGTGCGGGGTGACGTGTCGCCGCTCGCTGGGCATCCGCTGGATGAGCGGTATTAGGCTGCAGAGTGGCAGACGGCGCCTCCATAATAATTGAGCGCGGAGCTCCTTTCAGCTCCTTTCTCCCTCTTAGCATTCCTGCCACCTGTGCTCTGCGTGCTGAAAGAAAACAAGACACGGCTGGAATGCAGAGTGACTGCGTGTGCGCCGCGCTTCCCGCGTCCATCCCTCCCTCCTGACCCGCTGCGGGGCCGCCTGACGCGTTCCGGCCTTGTCCAGCTCTAGGTAAAGAATGCTGCCCGCCCTTCACTGTGACAGGTGGGAATCTCAGTCACCATATGTGCCAAACCAGAGGTCGGAGGTCATCGGCGTCTACAGGACCCGGCGCTGTGCTTGGTGTCTGATTGGTGTATGCCGGCCCTGCCGCTCCGGTGGGAGATGGTTCTGCTGGGCCCTGTAGTGCACTGATTCCATATCCATCTGTCTATTGCTACAGCCCTGGAAATGGCGACAAAGTCTCCTCCCCCGAGGCGTCTGCCTTCTTTATTCCCTCTATTCTTCTATTTCTCCCCGAACCTCTCCTTACCTCTCCTCTGCTCTGGTCTCCTCTCCTCTACCTTACTTCTCCTCTCCTTTCCTCTTCCCTCTCCTCCTGCTCTATTCTCTCCTCTGTCCCATCTGTTCTCCTCTCCTCCTTTTTTCTCTCCCTTCTCTTCTCCACTCCAATTCTCTTCCTTCTCTCTTTTTCTGTTCTCCTCTCCTCTCACCTCTCCTTTCTTCCTTTTTCTACTCTTTTCCTCTCCTCTGTTCTCTTCTATTCTCCACTCTCCTCTTCCCTCTCATTTGCTCTCCTCTCCCCTGTCCTCTTCCTTCTTGTCTCATTTTCTGTTCTCCTGTCCTCTCCTTTGTTCTCTTCCTTCTCACCTTCTCAATTCTCTACTTCCTTCTCCTCTGCTTGGTCCTCCCCTCTCAATGCTCCTTTTAATCTCTCTTTTCCTCTCCTCTCCATGTTTGTTCTACTCTCTCTTCTCCTCTCTTCTCCTCTTTTCTCTCCTTCCTCCTCGCCTCTGTTGTATCTCATCTCTCCTTTCTCCTCTCCTCTCTGCTCTTCCTTCTTTCCTTTTAAATTCTATTCACCCTTCTCCTCTGCTTGGTCTTCTCCTCTCAATGTTCCCTCTACTCTCTCCTCTCCCTCTCTCCTCTTCTTTCTTTTCTCTTTTCTCTCCCTTTTCTCCTCTCCTCTTTTCTCTCCCTCCTCCACTCCTCTGTTCTATCTCCTCTGCTTTTCTCTCCTCCTCTCATCTCCTTTCCCTCCTCCTCTTCTCTCCTCTCCTTTCCCTTTTCCTCTCCTCTCCTTTCCCTCCTCCTCTTCTCTCCTTTCCCTCTTCCTTTCCCCTACTTTCCCTTTTCCTCTCCTCTCCTTTCCCTCCTCCTCTTCTCTCCTCTCCTTTCCCTCCTCCTCTCCTCTCCTTCCCTTCCTCCTCTCCTTTCCCCTCCTCTGTTCTATCTCCTCTGCTTTTCTCTCCTCCTCTCATCTCCTTTCCCTCCTCCTCTTCTCTCCTCTCCTTTCCCTTTTCCTCTCCTCTCCTTTCCCTCCTCCTCTTCTCTCCTTTCCCTCCTCCTCTTTTCTCCTTTCCCTCTTCCTTTCCCCTACTTTCCCTTTTCCTCTCCTCTCCTTTCCCTCCTCCTCTTCTCTCCTCTCCTTTCCCTCCTCCTCTTCTCTCCTCTCCTTTCCCTCCTCCTCTTCTCTCCTCTCCTTTCCCTCCTCCTCTCCTCTCCCCTCCTCTCCTTTCCCTCCTCCTCTTCTCTCCTCTCCTTTCCTTCCTCCTCCTCTCCTTTCCTTCCTCCTCCTCTCCTCTCCCTCCTCCTCTCCTTTCCTTCCTCCTCCTCTCCTTTCCTTCCTCCTCCTCTCCTCTCCCTCCTCCTCCTCTCCTCTCCCTCCTCCTCTCCTTTCCTTCCTCCTCCTCTCCTTTCCCTCCTCCTCTCCTCTCCTTTTCCTCCTCCTTTCCCCTCCTCTCCTCTCCTTCCTCCTCTCCTTTTCCTACTCTTTCTAGACCTGACATAATCAGAAGAGTATAATCGGCGATGCCTCGGTGATCGATCGATGTGCCCCCTTCTTATGGCGTTTCCTGTTCTTTCTTTCCATGCCCACCCATCAGAGTTCAGGGCCCCCTCTGGGCATTGTCCGGTGACACCGATGGCCGCCCTGCACATTGCTGAGAGCACCTCTTTGTAGACCAGGAATGTCTCACTGAGGTTCTTCCTGTGGCCCCCATGCTCCAGCCTCTGGCGTGTCACTGAGCGGGGCCCCGGGCTGCGCCATGTGATGTGTAGATGGATAATCGATCATCTGCTAATATTTCTCAAATACAAAATATTTCCAGTTGCTGTTGTCACTTTATTGTTGGCGGCCAAAGTGTTGTCACCTTATTGTAGGATTGGGGAGGTGTGGCCCCCAGTAGATGTAACGTGGCCCTTTGCGGCTCATCGCCCTCTGTCAGGCCTCATCTTATCGAGAACATCTCTCCTGGTTTCCACCTTCTCATCCCGCCATCGATACCTTGTGGCTGCGTCTGAGCCCCGATGGTGTCACTGCTCCAGAGAGATGCGATAGGCTGGATTCCCCTGAATATTAATGCGTCTGACACCTCGGTGGGCCGCGCCGCGCTCAGCGATGAGCTCCGGTTCCCGCCAAACGCATCATCATCATCGAATCATTCTGTCTGGTAACAAAGTATCAGTGTGTGATCCTTCACAAGGTGGACCAATCCGGGACTGGAAGTCTCCCATCCGAAGGATTCACTCCCATGTATGCAAGGAATTCATTTATTGCAGGACATCGGGGGGTGTATGGGGGGGGTGTGTGGGGGGTGTATGTGGGGTGTATGGGGGGGGTGTGGGGGGTGTATGTGGGGTGTATGTGGGGTGTATGGGGGGTGTATGGGGGGTGTATGGGAGGTGTATAGGGGGTGTATGTGAGGTGTATGGGGGGTGTATGGGGGGTGTATGGGGGGTGTATGGGAGGTGTATGGGGGGTGTATAGGGGGTGTATGTGAGGTGTATGGGGGGTGTATGGGAGGTGTATGGGGGGTGTATGGGAGGTGTATGGGGGGTGTATTGGGGGTGTATGGGGGGAGTATGGGGGGTGTATGGGGGGGGTGTATGGGGGTGTATGGGAGGTGTATGGGGGTGTATGTGAGGTGTATGGGGGGTGTATAGGGGGTGTATGTGAGGTGTATGGGGGGTGTATTGGGGGTGTATGGGGGGAGTATGGGGGGTGTATGGGGGGGGGGTGTATGGGAGGTGTATGGGAGGTGTATAGGGGGTGTATGTGAGGTGTATGGGGGGTGTATAGGGGGTGTATGTGAGGTGTATGTGAGGTGTATTGGGGGTGTATGTGAGGTGTATGGGAGGTGTATGTGAGGTGTATTGGGGGCGTATGGGAGGTGTATGGGGGGTGTATGTGAGGTGTATTGGGGGCGTATGGGGGGTGTATGTGAGGTGTATGGGGGGTGTATGGGGGGTATATGTGAGGTGTATTGGGGGCGTATGGGGGGTATATGTGAGGTGTATTGGGGGCGTATGGGGGGTATATGTGAGGTGTATTGGGGGCGTATGGGGGGTATATGTGAGGTGTATTGGGGGCGTATGGGGGGTGGGACTTTCCCGGCGCCATTCAAAATTCAAAAACAGAAAATATATGAAAACTATTTATTACAAAACATAAACTGTAGGCTGGATCATCGATCTCCAAACTGCGGCCCTTTGCTTGACTTTATCTGACCCTTGGGGTCCCTCCCACTGACACCAATGATGGGGCACTATTCCTCTCACTGATTCCAGTGATCAGACTGTACATTGTAACTTTGTAGAAGGAGGAGGAGGCATTTCCTCAGTCTCCCCTCCCCCAGTGATCAGACTGTACATTGTAACTTTGTAGAAGGAGGAGGAGGCATTTCCTCAGTCTCCCCTCCCCCAGTGATCAGACTGTACATTGTAACTTTGTAGAAGGAGGAGGAGTCATTTCCTCAGTTCCCCTCCCCCAGTGATCAGACTGTACATTGTAACTTTTTAGAAGGAGGAGGAGGCATTTCCTCAGTCTCCCCTCCCCCAGTGATCAGACTGTACATTGTAACTTTGCAGAAGGAGGAGCATTTCCTCAGTCTCCTCCCCCAGTGATCAGACTGTACATTGTAACTTTGTAGAAGGAGGAGGCATTTCCTCAGTCTCCTCCCCCAGTGATCAGACTGTACATTGTAACTTTGTAGAAGGAGGAGGAGGCATTTCCTCAGTCTCCCCTCCCCCAGTGATCAGGCTGTACATTGTAACTTTGTAGAAGGAGGAGGAGGCATTTCCTCCGTCTCTTCTTCTGATTTGATCTTTCTATATATTTTGTTACTTTGTAGCAAGTCACAAGGCGGGAGGCTGCATCAGGGGCTGATCTGCGTCAGACATTTTTGGATGGCACAGTCTCTGCGTTTGCTCTGTGGTGAGGTGGATGGCGCTCTTGGTTGCGGTCTCGGGGCCCTGAGACGCCCCCCCCCCCGGGGCCCCTATCACAGATCCGGTGTCCGGAGTATTACATGGCGGTGATAATCCTCGTCCTCGCCGCTCTTGTGCTGGAAATCGTCTTTTGTGGCGCTTTCTTCGCCGATATCTCCGGCATCTCACAGAGGACCTCATTTCTTAAGAAGGTCCTTGATTTCCTTTTCAGCTCAGAAGTGAGTTAATTTGGGAACACCGCGTCTCGCCGTTATCTCCGCCGCTGCAGAATATTCCCCTTTCCTCCGCCCCCCCCCTCGATCTCTCACCGCCCCCCCCCCCCCCCTCACCGCTCCCCCCCCTTTCCTTTTCCCTCTCGACAATTGGCGCTGCCAGCAGATGAAAGCTTTACACAATCTGCTGTCCCGGTCCATAAACTGCTAATCAGGTTCAGGAGATCAGTGAGCGCAGTCAGCGCGCCGCGCTTCGCCCCCCCCCCTCATCCTGCGCACCCCCCCCCTCTGTGATAGGCGCTGAGGGGTCAGCCGCGGGTTAATGGAAACCTGGCTTAAGCCAAGAGAAGGCCGCCAGCCGCGATACCCTCAGGACTGCCTGGGCACGGGGACTGCGTCCGCCTGGCACCGCTACAGCCTCTGATGGTGCTATTAATGCCGCCAACACCACCATGGCCACCCAATTCCAGGCCCCTCCCCCCCCTCCGTGACTTGAAGATCGGGACCGCGATCGCCTTTAAGTCGCTGTTAGACCCCAAACAAAAAATGTCGTATATGGAAATCATGAGATGTGGCGCCTGCATTAGTTTTCTTTTTTAACCACTTCCAGTCCGGACACTTCCCCCCCCCTTCCAGTCCGGACGCTTCCCCCCCTTCCAGTCCGGACACTCCCCCCCCCTTCCAGTCCGGACACTTCCCCCCCCTTCCAGTCCGGACACTTTCCCCCCCCCTTCCAGTCCGGACACTTTCCCCCCCCCTTCCAGTCCGGACACTTTCCCCCCCTTCCAGTCCGGACACTTTCCCCCCCTTCCATTCCGGACACTTCCCCCCCCTTCCAGTCCAGACACTTTCACCCCCTTCCAGTCCGGACACTTCCCCCCCCCCTTCCAGTCCGGACACTTTCCCCCCCTTCCAGTCTGGACACTCCCCCCCCTTCCAGTCCGGACACTCCCCCCCCCTTCCAGTCCGGACATTTCCCCCCCCCTTCCAGTCCAGACACTTTCCCCCCTTCCAGTCCGGACACTTTCCCCCCTTCCAGTCCGGACACTTTCACCCCCTTCCAGTCCGGACATTTCCCCCCCCTTCCAGTCCGGACACTTTCCCCCCTTCCAGTCCGGACACTTTCCCCCCATCCAGTCCGGACACTTTCCCCCCCTTCCAGTCCGGACACTTTCCCCCCTTCCAGTCCGGACATTTCCCCCCCCTTCCAGTCCGGACACTTTCCCCCCTTCCAGTCCGGACACTTTCCCCCCATCCAGTCCGGACACTTTCCCCCCCTTCCAGTCCGGACACTTTCCCCCCCTTCCAGTCCGGACGCTTTCCCCCCCCTTCCAGTCCGGACGCTTTCCCCCCTTCCAGTCCGGACGCTTCCCCCCCTTCCAGTCCGGACGCTTCCCCCCCTTCCAGTCCGGACGCTTCCCCCCCTTCCAGTCCGGACACTTTCCCCCCTTCCAGTCCGGACGCTTCCCCCCCTTCCAGTCCGGACGCTTCCCCCCCTTCCAGTCCGGACACTCCCCCCCCTTCCAGTCCGGACACTCCCCCCCCCCCTTCCAGTCCGGACACTTTCCCCCCTTCCAGTCCGGACGCTTCCCCCCCTTCCCCCCCAGGACAATTTTCAGCTTTCAGCGCTATCACACTTTGAATGACAATTGCGCGGTCATGCAACACTGTACACATATGACTTTTTTAGCATTTTTTTGAGACAGATAAAGCTTTATTTTGGTGGTATTTATTCACCGCTGGGATTTTTATTTTTTTTGTATGTAAATGAAATGTCCAAACATTTTGAAAAAAAGTGTTTTTCTTATAAATCTTTGCAACTAAATAATCTTTCATCATAAATCTCGGCCAAAATGTATTCCGTTATCTTTTTAGTAACGAAAAACAAAACAAAATTAGTTTATAACCAAAAATTATAATTTTTAAACTTTTTTTTTTACATTTTTATTTTTTTTTTATATTATTATTTATGGTTTATTTTTTAAGTTTTTACATACTGTCACCCTAGCAGTGCGGTCACCATGGTGACACTGTACTACTTGTGGGGGGTGATGAAGATTTAATTTTTTTTTTTACACGGATTGCTTTTACACCCATAAAGGCTGTAAGAGGAATCATTTCTCCTTCTCTCTGGCTGCATTCTTGCAGCCATTGAGAACTACTGTGTGAGCTGTAATTGGTCACAGCTTGTCACATGCTACAAGGCTGTTGTGAATGGTCCTGTACCATGTGATCTCGGTGATCATTCACAGATTTCACACGTAGTAAGCAATGATGTCAGAAGTGACATCTTGCTGACTACTCTGCATGTGATCACGGATTGGCCAATCAGTGATCACATGATTGGGACCTCGCACAGAGGTCCCTCCGATGATCGGTGTTCCACTGTGTCCGGAGGATTGCGGTTCTGCGTGCTCCCAGGGAGCGCGCACAAGCAGGGGGTGGGGTGGACCGTCATGGACCTCCCATAATCCTCTGCTCCCGGTCTGCTGTCATGAACCGGATTATTGTGGATTTTGGGATCTGAGCCGCTATTATGATGTCATTACCAGCAAGCTCCCAGTGTTGGGAGAATCGCCACTGAATTCAGGGCAGACCGTCCGCTCTACAAATATCATGGGAAAAAATAAATCAACCGCTCCGCGCCTCGCTATTAACTCCACCCCCCCGCCGCTCATCCCTGCCCTGCCTCGCCGCACCGTGCATCCCCGCCCCTCTGCCGCGTATCCCCGCCCCCCTTCTTACTGAGAGCTTCTTACAGGTGTTGTAGCATCCATTGTATTCTCAGTATCTGTCCTCATTCTGTATGTATGGACTCTGCACAGTCCCACTTCTCCTGTCCTGGATGCCGGGTGTCATTCTCGGTATCTGTCCTCATTCTGGATGTATGGACTCTGCACAGTCCCACTTCTCCTGTCCCGGATGCCGGGTGTCATTCTCGGTATCTGTCCTCATTCTGTATGAATGGACTCTGCACAGTCCCACTTCTCCTGTCCTGGATGCCGGGTGTCATTCTCGGTATCTGTCCTCATTCTGTATGTATGGACTCTGCACAGTCCCACTTCTCCTGTCCCGGATGCCGGGTGTCATTCTCGGTATCTGTCCTCATTCTGTATGTATGGACTCTGCACAGTCCCACTTCTCCTGTCCCAGATGCCGGGTGTCATTCTCGGTATCTGTCCCCATTCTGGATGTATGGACTCTGCACAGTCCCACTTCTCCTGTCCCAGATGCCGGGTGTCATTCTCGGTATCTGTCCTCATTCTGGATGTATGGACTCTGCAAAGTCCCACTTCTCCTGTCCTGGATGCCGGGTGTCATTCTGTATGTATGGACTCTGCACAGTCCCACTTCTCCTGTCCCCAGATGCCGGGTGTCATTCTCAGTATCTGTCCCCATTCTGTATGTATGGACTCTGCACAGTCCCACTTCTCCTGTCCTGGATGCCGGGTGTCATCTCGGTATCTGTCCTCATTCTGGATGTATGGACTCTGCACAGTCCCACTTCTCCTGTCCTGGATGCCGGGTGTCATTCTCGGTATCTGTCCTCATTCTGTAAGTATGGACTCTGCACAGTCTCACTTCTCCTGTCCCGGATGCCGGGTGTCATTCTCGGTATCTGTCCTCATTCTGTATGTATGGACTCTGCACAGTCCCACTTCTCCTGTCCTGGATGCCGGGTGTCATTCTCGGTAAAAAAAAAAAAAAATCACAGAAACGCATCAAACACGCAACACAATGGTGTCACTGAAGTGTGAACACGGCCTTAAGTAGAAATCAGGCTGAGAGTGGGCGTGTCAACGGGTGCGGCCTCCTAGCAATGCAGTGTGAATCACAAGACCGGCTGAACAGAATTAGAATGCTCAGTAATAGCTCACTGATGGAGTTCCCCTTTAATTGTGGGCGGGGCACAGACACCAAATTCTTCTCCTACAGATCCGCTCATCGCGGGTTCCGTCACATTGTAACAAAACGCATTAAAATGCGTTAAAACGCCGGCAGCAAAGTCACGCGTGTTTTCTAATGGCTGGCGTGAATGAGCCCCGAAGTGGTGAAGATTCTCCACCAGGGAATGTTTGGTGAAAGTTTGGCGGTAAATGTCACGCGCGTTTTCTAACATGAATGAGTCCCGAGTGCCGGGTTTTTCGTGTTCTGCGTAGACGGTAACCGGCGTCTCCCCCGCCGCGCCATAATTCACAATTATCACCCGGTGACATCACTGACACACGTAAGCCACCGCCGAGCCCTCGCGATGTGATAAACGCGGATGTTACGACCTCGCCGCCTGAACCGCGACCCGCCGCCGTATTTCTCGCAGGCCGCGGTCTCTGAGCGATGACAACGACGAGCCGACGTTCCCACGAAAAAAAAAGAAGAAAAACACTTGAGGCGTTTTCCATCTCGTTACGGGGCCCTTGAAATGACACATTAAAGCAATTTGCGGAGTAATTAGCGCGGCGGATCGCGCGACAAATGATTTCTTGATGTATCGGAAAATTTCCGGTGCCTGAGCGCAACGCGGGGTCTGAAAATGAGGAGAGCGCGGAGTGATGTCGCAGCGGGGGGATAATAGGTGAACATGACAGGAGCGCGTCTGCCTTATCAGCGTTTTATCGGCGAAGATGAAGGACGCGCGAGGAAAATCACCATCACAAAGCCGAATTAAAGCGCTTTCTGATCTGTAATAGGCTGAAGCACCTCGACGGCGACACGTTACAGGCAATTAGGCATGAAAGAGTTCCTTAACGAGCCTGCGCGACTCATTATTCACAATCACGGCGAGCTGCTGCGGGGGAGGGGAGCGCGGCCACAAAAAACCATTCCCACCACATGCGGCAGAGGGACCGCGCACACTGCCGACGGGACGGATCACACAGGACATCAAGGGGGACTTTCACCCAACATTCCCTGGTGGAGAATCTTCACCGCTTGGGGCTCATTCACGCCAGCCGCTAGAAAACACGCGTGACATTTACCGCTGAACTTTCACCGAACATTCCCTGGTGGAGAATCTTCTCCACCACTCGGGGCTCATTCACGCCAGCTGTTATTAACACGCGTGACATTTGCCGCCGGCGGTTTTAGCGCATTTTAATGCGTTTTGTTACAATGTGACGGAACCCGCGATGAGCCGATCTCTAGGAGAAGAATTTGGTGTCTGTGCCCCGCCCACAATTAAAGGAGAACTCCATCAGTGAGCTATTACTGAGCATTCCGATTCTGTTCAGCCGGTCTTGTGATTCACGCTGCATTGCTAGGAGGCAGCACCTGTTGACACGCCCACTCTCAGCCTGATTTCTACTTAAGGCCGTGTTCACACTTCAGTGACACCATTGTGCAGAGTCCATACATACAGAATGGGGACAGATACCGAGAATGACACCCGGCATCCAGGACAGAAGTGGGACTGTGCAGAGTCCATATATACAGAATAGGGACAGATACCGAGAATGACACCCGGCATCCGGGACAGGAGAAGTGGGACTGTGCAGAGTCCATACATACAGAATGACACCCGGCATCCGGGACAGGAGAAGTGGGACTGTGCAGAGTCCATATATACAGAATAGGGACAGATACCGAGAATGACACCCGGCATCCAGGACAGGAGAAGTGGGACTGTGCAGAGTCCATATATACAGAATAGGGACAGATACCGAGAATGACACCCGGCATCCGGGACAGGAGAAGTGGGACTGTGCAGAGTCCATACATACAGAATGGGGACAGATACCGAGAATGACACCCGACATCCAGGACAGGAGAAGTGGGACTGTGCAGAGTCCATATATACAGAATAGGGACAGATACTGAGAATGACACCCGGCATCCCGGACAGGAGAAGTGGGACTGTGCAGAGTCCATACATACAGAATGACACCCGGCATCCGGGACAGGAGAAGTGGGACTGTGCAGAGTCCATACATACAGAATGAGGACAGATACCGAGATTGACACCCGGCATCCCGGACAGGAGAAGTGGGACTGTGCAGAGTCCATACATCCAGAATGGGGACAGATACCGAGAATGACACCCGACATCCAGGACAGGAGAAGTGGGACTGTGCAGAGTCCATACATACAGAATGGGGACAGATTACCGAGAATGACACCCGGCATCCAGGACAGGAGGAGTGGAACTGTGCAGAGTCCATACATACAGAATGACACCCGGCATCCAGGACAGGAGAGTGGGACTGTGCAGAGTCCATACATACAGAATGACACCCGGCATCCAGGACAGGAGGAGTGGGACTGTGCAGAGTCCATACATACAGAATGACACCCGGCATCCAGGACAGGAGGAGTGGACTTGCAGAGTCCATACATACAGAATGACACCCGGCATCCAGGACAGGAGGAGTGGGACTGTGCAGAGTCCATACATACAGAATGACACCCGGCATCCAGACCTCATCCTGTACAATGACAGTGACTAGCCGGTCACATGACCATCTCCCCTCTGCCGGCGGAGGATCAGGCGGTGTCTCCTGCGGTCCCCGGAGACACCAGACAGACGATCGGCATTACCATGTCTGTGGTGTAATCACATCCGCCGGCGCTGCGTACAGATCGATGATTATTGATCGATGACACGGACGCCGCGTTTGTATCGCTTGTTATTTGTGTATCAGGTAAATATTGGGACGGGAAGTCTCCCGGGGACTGCGCCACAAACACACATTCTGCACTCTGACCGTGATGACGTCCTCCACGTCACTCGCGCCTAGAATCGTGTGCGGCGCAAGGGCGGGGTCACAGCGTTTGCAAGCCGGGAATTTTTAATTATTAAAATGATTTTTTATTATTATTGTTGTTATTGATAATAATAAATACTAATAATATTCTTTTAAGAAAATTACTTATAATTATTATTATTTCATTATTAAAATTAATTATTTTTTTTTGTGGCGTGACACCTCCTGATAGCCAATCACACTGATCAAAATATGATGTGATGGGGGGAATCTGATGTGAAGGGGGAGGGGCTCTGATGTGATGGGGGGAATCTGATGTGAAGGGGGAGGGGCTCTGATGTGGTGGGGGAATCTGATGTGAAGGGGGAGGGGCTCTGATGTGAAGGGGGAGGGGCTCTGATGTGATGGAGGAATCTGATGTGAAGGGGAAGGGGCTCTGATGTAATGGGGTAATCTGATGTGAAAGGGGAGGGGCTCTGATATGATGGGGGAATCTGATGTGAAGGGGGAGGAGCTCTGATGTGAAGGGGGAGGGGCTCTGATGTGAAGAGGAGGGGCTCTGATGTGATGGAGGAATCTGATGTAAAGGGGGAAGGGCTCTGATGTGAAGGGGGAGGGGCTCTGATGTAATGGGGTAATCTGATGTGAAGGGGGAGGGGCTCTGATGTGATGAAGGGAATCTGATGTGAAGGGGGAGGGGCTCTGATGTGATGGGGGAATGTGATGTGAAGGGGGAGGGGCTCTGATGTGATGGAATCTGATGTGAAGGGGGAGGAGCTCTGATGTGATGGGGGGAATCTGATGTGAAGGGGGAGGGGCTCTGATGTGATGGGGGGAATGGGATGTGAAGGGGAGGGGCTCTGATGTGATGGGGGAATCTGATGTGAAGGGGGAGGAGCTCTGATGTGATGGGGGGAATCTGATGTGAAGGGGGAGGGGCTCTGATGTGATGGGGGGAATCTGATGTGAAGGGGAGGGGCCTCAGTGTCGGTGTCTTTGGGGGTTTATATTTGTTGATTTATCTCATTGTCAGCACATTTGTAGAAAACAAAGAGTCCCCCCTTCCCCCCCCATTGTTTGTGGGCCGTCCTCCGGGAAGCAGCACACATAGGCGGGGTCCCCGCAGGGGGACTGGGGGGCCCTTTGTGGGTCATCGTATCAGCATTATAAATAAAAGTTACAAATGATATTTTGTTACTATTTGGGGGGTTTTCATGATACAATAATAAATCCGGAGACGTGTCGCCCCAAATGTCCCTGAAGCGGCAGAACTGCGTCCGCGCCGGAAATCAGACGGTGGAAAATAAATCTGCAGATAGAAGCCAATGGCTGGTGAGCGATCGATCCGAACCAACCGATTCCAGAAACAAACGATTTTCTCTGCGGGATATAAATACCGCCATCGGGCTGATAATACTGATGGCACCGCCCCTCTGATATCGTCACACGTCCACCCGCTGACCCCCGGCCCCCCCTCCAGTCCTGCACAGGTGTACCGGCTCCTCCCCTCCAGTCTTGCACAGGTGTACCGGCCCCTCCCCTCCAGTCCTGCACAGGTGTACCGGCTCCTCCCCTCCAGTCCTGCACAGGTGTACTGGCTCCTCCCCTCCAGTCCTGCACAGGTGTACCGGCTCCTCCCCTTTAGTCCTGCACAGGTGTACTGGCTCCTCCCCTCCAGTCTTGCACAGGTGTACTGGCTCCTCCCCTCCAGTCCTGCACAGGTGTACTGGCTCCTCCCCTCCAGTCTTGCACAGGTATACCAGCTCCTCCCCTTGAGTCCTGCACAGGTGTATCGGCTCCTCCCCTCCAGTCTTGCACAGGTATATCGGCTCCTCCCCTTCAGTCCTGCACAGGTGTATCGGCTCCTCCCCTTCAATCTTGCACAGCAGTACCGGCTCCTCCCCTCCAGTCCTGCACAGGGGTACTGGCTCCTCCCCTCCAGTCTTGCACAGGGGTACCGGCTCCTCCCCTTCAGTCCTGCACAGGTGTATCGGCTCCTCCCCTCCAGTCTTGCACAGGTGTATCGGCTCCTCCCCTCCAGTCTTGCACAGGTGTATCGGCTCCTCCCCTTCAATCTTGCACAGCAGTACCGGCTCCTCCCCTCCAGTCCTGCACAGGGGTACTGGCTCCTCCCCTCCAGTCTTGCACAGGGGTACCGGCTCCTCCCCTTCAGTCCTGCACAGGTGTATCGGCTCCTCCCCTTCAGTCTTGCACAGGAGTTGATGCATATTGATGACGCATATTGATGAGATGTATTGTTGACGTGTATTGATGACGCGTATTGACGCATATTAATGAGGTGTATTGATGACGCGTGTTGATAAGGTGTATTGATGACGCGTATTGATGACACATATTGATGACGCGTATTGATGACACATATTGATGACATGTATTGATGACGCGTATTGATGACATGTATTGATGATGTTTGTTGATGACGTGTATTGATGACATGTATTGATGATGTTTGTTGATGACGTGTATTGATGACATGTATTGATGACATGTATTGATGATGTTTGTTGATGATGTGTATTGATCGCCAGTGATGGGGACAGCGCGGTATGAGCGGCCGGCGAGGGGACGTCAGGACGGATCCCTGGGGGGGGGGGGGGGGTCATTTTTTTTTCTTCTTCTAAGTAAAACTAACTCCGGTCTGTATTTTCCCGGCTGTAGGGTGGAGGCCGGGGATGTTCGAGGGGAATTTTGAGCGGAGCAGTGTTGCCTGTGGGGGGGTGGTAATGGCGGGGTGGGGGAGGGGTCTGTACTATTTAGGCTGCAATTAATACCTCTTTGTCAGGATTTTTTTTCCTCTCCCAGCCACAGCTGTTCCAGCAGGAGATGTAAATATACCCAGCCGGCTGTTTGCGGTCTCGTATTTCAGGTTCAGCCTTTGTCACATTGCTGCTGTATGTGACATGTATGACGCTCCGCCGCCAGCTGGGCGGCTTCTATCCTTTTCTGGAAAAGCATTTAAACATTAGTGAATGAGCAGCAGGTCGCCTTTGTGGGTAGCGCCGGGCCCTCCCAGCCCTGGACCTCCCCCCCCCCCCCTTCCTCTTCAGAGAGGATTTATTTTGCAGGGAATTGTCACCTGTCTGCTCGATGGCTGTAATTTTCAATGTGGCAGACAGATCCGTGATTGTCTCGGGAACTTCCTGTTATAGGGTGACAACGCTTCGCCCATATTCCTTAATTGTGCTCCTGCGTTGTCACTCTGTTGTCCTTGTTCGAGCACTTCCTGTTATAGGGTGACCACTCTCTGTCCCTATCTCCCAATTGTGCACCCACGTTGTCAACCTGTTTTTCTTGATTAGGTGCATTCCTGTAATAGGGTGACAACATTCATCCCTTTCTCAAAAATGTGCTCCTGCATTGTAAACCTATTGTGCTTCTTCAGGCACTTCCTGTTATAGGGTGACAACACTCTGTCCCCATCTCCCAATTGTGATCCAGTGTGGTCAACCTGTCATCCTTGATCGAACACTTCCTGTTATAGGGTGACAGTGCTCTATCCCATCTTCCAATTGTGCTCCTGCGTTGTCACCCTCTTGTCTTTGTTAAGGCACTTCCTGTTATAGAGTGGCAACACTCTGTCTCTATCTCCCAATTGTGTTCTGTGCTGTCACCCTGTTGTCTTTGTTCAGGCACTTCCTGTTATAGGGTGACACTACTCTATCCCTTTCTCCTAACTCTGTTCTGTGTTGTCACCCTGTTGTCCTTGTTCAGACACTTCCTTTTATAGGGGGACAACGTTCTGTCTGACAATTGTACTCCTGCATTGGCAATCTGTCATGTTTAAGGAACTTCCTGCTATAAGGTGACAACATTCATCCCTATTTCAAAAATGTGCTACTGCATTGTCACCTCATCATGCTTCTTCAGGGAGTTCCTGTTATAGGGTGACAACGCTCTATCCCTATCTTCCAACTGCGCTCCTGCGTTGTCACCCTGCGGTTGTCTATATTCAGGCACTTCCTTTTATAGGGTGACAACACTGTCTGTCTCCCAATTGTGCTCCTGTGTTGTCACCCTGTCTTGCTTTTTCAGTCACTTCCTGTTGAAGGGTGACTACGCTATGTCCCTGTCTCCCAGCTGTTTTCCTGCATTGTCACCCAGTCACGTGAGCTTCCAATCGGCTTTGTCAACCCACATTACACAGAAATGTTGTCCCCACCAGTAAACTCTCCCCAATAAATGCCATCCAGTCACCACTGGAGTCCATGTAGACAGGAAGTTGTTCCTCCCATATTCCTGAGAAGAGAAACATTGTAACACAAAGTATATAGGTAAAGGCCACGCCCCCATTATGTGGCTCATGAATAATTCATGTAAAATTAAACAGACCCGTGCTTTTTTCACTTCTCCTATATATCAGCTTTTCAGAATAATAAATGTAATCATTCAGCGGCCGGACTGAAGGTTTTGTACAGCAGAACAATTTAGATCGTTACATTTTTTTATATTTTAGAGATTGATCGCTCAGAGCAAAAAAAGTGGGATAACCAAGAAGGAGAGAGGGACAGACGGACTTTATCCTGAAGGAGGGACAGAGGGACTGGGTTCTAAAAGGATCAGCTGGACTGGGTTCTAAAAGAGGATCAGAGGGACTGGGTTCTAAAATGGGATCAGCTGGACTGGGTTCTAAAAGAGGGACAGAGAGACTTTATTCTTAAAGAGGATCAGAGGGAATGGGTTCTAAAAGGGGATCAGTGGGACTGGGTTCTAAGAGAAGGACAGAGGGACTGGGTTCTAAAAGGGGATCAGTGGGACTGGGTTCTAAAAGAAGGACAGAGGGACTGGGTTCTAAAATGGGATCAGCGGGACTGGGTTCTAAAAGAAGGATAGAGGGACTTAGTTTCAAAGTAGGGACAGAGAGACTTTATCCTTAAAGAAGATCAAAGGGATTGGGTTCTAAAAGGGGATCAGAGGGATTCGGTTCTAAAAAAGGATTAGCAGGACTGGGTTTTAAAATAGGCACAGAAGGACTTTATCCTGAAAGAGGCTCAGAGGGACTGGGCTCTAAAAGAGGATCAGAGGGACTGGGTTCTAAAATGAGATCAGCGGGACTGGGTTCTAAAATGGGATCGGCGGGACTGGGTTCTAAAAGAGGGACAGAGGGACTGGATTCTAAATGAGGGACAGAGGGACTGGGTTTTAAAAGAGGGACAGCGAGACTTTATCCTTAAAGAGGATCAAAGGGATTGGGTTCTGAAAGAGGATCAGCAGGACAGGGTTTTAAAAGAGGAGAAGAAGGACTTTATCCTGAAAGAGGCTCAAAAGGGACTGAGTTCTAAAAGAGGATCAGAGGGACTGGGTTCTAAAAGAGGGTCAGAGGGACTGGGTTCTAAAAGAGGATCAGAGGGACTGGGTTCTAAAAGAGGATCAGAGGGACTGGGTTCTAAAAAAGGATCAGAGGGACTGGGTTCTAAAAGAGGATCAGAGGGACTGGGTTCATAAGCCTTAGAAGCCGAGCGGCTGCATATTTGCGTACCATTTACCCTTGCGATCGGGACCTTTTCCGATCATGTAACTGCAATGACAGCAAATCACGTCGATCACATGACCCTAAAGCCCCGCCCCACCTCCCAGCTTCTGAAACTCTGAAAGGTCCAAGAGGCACCGGCGCAAAGGGGCTAAAGAGGATCAGTGGGAATGATTTCTAAAAGAGGATCAGCGGGACTGGGTTCTAAAATAGGATCAGCGGGACTGGGTTCTAAAAGAGAATCGGCGGAACAAGGTTCTAAAAGAGGATTAGCGGGACTGGGTTCTAAAAAAGGATCAGCGGGACTGGGTTCTAAAAGAGGATCGGCGGAACAAGGTTCTAAAAGAGGATTAGTGGGACTGGGTTCTAAAAGAGGATTAGCGGAACTGGGTTCTAAAAGAGGATCAGTGGAACTGGGTTCTAAAAAAGGATCAGTGGGACTGAGTTTTAAAAGAGGCACAGAAGGACTTTATCCTGAATGAGGCTCAGAGGGACTAGGTTCTAAAAGAAGATCAGCGGGACTGGGTTCTAAAATGATCAGAGGGACTGGGTTCTTAAAGAGGATCAGCAGGACAGGGTTCTGAAAGAGGATCCGAAGGACTGGGTTTTAAAAGAGGGACAGAGGGACTGGGTTCTAAAAGAGGATTAGCAGGACAGGGTTCTAAAAGAGGATTAGCGGGACTGGGTTCTAAAAAGGGGATCAGCAGGACTGGGTTCTTAAAGAGGATCAGCGGGATTGATTTCTAAAAGAGGATCAGCTGGACTGGGTTCTAAAAGAGGATCAGCGGAACAGGGTTCTAAAAGAGGATAAGCGGGACTGGGTTCTAAAAAGGGGATCAACAAGACTGGGTTCTTAAAGAGGATCAGCAGGATTGATTTCTAAAAGAGGACAAGCAGGACTGGGTTCTAAAAGAGTATCAGTGGAACTGGGTTCTAAAAAAGGATCAGCAGTACTGGGTTTTAAAAGAGGGACAGAGGGACTTTAGCCTGAAAGAGGATCAGAGGGACTGGGTTCTAAAAGAGGATCAGAGGGACTGGGTTCTAAAAGAGGATCAGAGGGACTGGGTTCTAAAAGAGGATCAGAGGGACTGGGTTCTAAAAAAGGATCAGTGGGACTGAGTTTTAAAAGAGGCAGAGGGACTTTATCCTGAAGGAGGCTCAGCGGGACTGGGCTCTGTATGGAGGGATATTTGCCACTGAAATGGACTGCCATAGAGTAACACGCAACGTGACGCATGTGCATGTCATTGCCCCGCAGAGTTCTAAACGGGCCCTAACTTTCCAACAGTCAGGAACTCCGAGATATGAGTCCTGGGCAATCCCATCCTTGGGGGGTGTCATATGATTTCGTTTCTCCCCTCCAATCCCCCCCGGCCCCCCTCTACCACAGTGTGATAAGTGGACTGTCTGTGTGGCGCGGTGGGCCGGCTCTCCATCTCTCAGACACGTCTCAGTCGGCAGCCATCAGTCTCTTATCACCATTATTGCGGAATATTAGCGAGATGAAAGGCGACGGTCCTGCGTTATATCAATGGCGCCGTGACATCGGCGAGCTGCGGAGGACAGAAACAATGTCCTCTCATTTTCTGTGCTATATATAGAACTGATGGCAGATAAGAGGCTCTCGGCCGGCCGGCTCTGCAGCTGCGAGAAAAAGTTCATCATGACCGTAGCGGAGGATCAAATCCAGCGTCCAACCTCAGGGACCCGCCATCCTCTGAGATCCGCCAGCCTACGGGACTTGTTGTCCTCCGGGAACCTGCCATCCTTCGAGACCTGCCAGTGTCTGGGACATGGCAACTGCCAGTACATGACAAACTCTGGGACCTGCTATTTTCAGGACCCTGGCAGGATCTGCCATCCTGCAGAACATGCCAACCTCTAGAACCCACCAACTTCTAAGACCTACCACACTTCAAGACCCACCATCCTCCAGGTCCTATCATCTTTCAGGATCTACTGTCCTCCAGGACCAACCAACCTTTGCAACCTGCTGTCTTCTGGAACTTGCCATCCTCTAAGACATGCCATCCACAGGGACCCACCATCCTCTGAGATCCGCCAGCCTATGGGACCTGTTGTCCTCCGGGAACCTGCCATCCTTTGAGACCTGCCAATTTCTGGGACATGGCATCTTCCAGTACATGACAAACTCTGGGATCTGCTATTTTCAGGACCCACCATCTTTCATGATCTGTCATTCTCCAGAACGCAGCAAACTCTGGGACCTGCTATTTTCAGGACCCACCATCTTTCAGGATCTGCCATCCTTCAGAACATGACAAACTCTGGGACCTGCCATTTTCAGAACCCACCATCTTTCATTGTCTGCCATCCCCCAGAACATGTTAACCTCTAGGACCCTTCAACTTCTAAGACCCACCATCCTCCAGGACCCACCATCTTTCAGGATCTGCCATCCTTCAGAACATGACAAACTCTGGGACCTGCCATTTTCAGGACCCACCATCTTTCATTGTCTGCCATCCCCCAGAACATGTTAACCTCTAGGACCCTTCAACTTCTAAGACCCACCATCCTCCAGGACCCACCATCTTTCAGGATCTGCCATCCTTCAGAACATGACAAACTCTAGGACCTGCTTTTTTCAGGACCCACCATCTTTCAGGGTCTGCCATCCTCCAGAACATGACAAACTCTGCGACTTGCTATTTTCAGGACCCTGGCAGGATATGCCATCCTCCAGAACATGCCAACCTCTAGGACCCACCAACTTCTAAGACCTGCCACACTTCGAGACTCACCGTCCTCCACGACCTGTCATCTTTCAGGATCTACTGTCATCTAGGACCCACCAACTTCTAAGACCTGCCACACTTTGAGACCCACCATCCTCCAGGTCCCATCATATTTCAGGATCTACTGTCCTCCAGGACCAACCAACCTTTGCGACCTGCTGTCTTCTGGAACTTTCCATCCTCTAAGACATGCCATCCACAGGGACCCGCCATCATCTGAGATCCGCCAGCCTATGGGACCTGTTGTCCTCCGGGAACCTGCCATCCTTCGAGACCTGCCAATTTCTGGGACATGGCATCTTCCAGTACATGACAAACTCTGGGACCTGCTATTTTCAGGACCCACCATCTTTCAGGTTCTGCCATCCTCCAGAACATGAAAAACTCTGGGACCTGCTATTTTCAGGACCCACCATCTTTCAGAATCTGCCATCCTCCAGAACATGAGAAACTCTGGGACCTGCTATTTTCAGGACCCACCATCTTTCAGGTTCTGCCATCCTCCAGAACATGACAAACTCTGGGACCTGCTATTTTCAGGACCCACCATCTTTCAGGATCTGCCATACTTCAGAACATGTTAACCTCTAGGACCCTCCAACTTCTAAGACCTGCCACACTTCAAAACCCACCATCCTCCAGGACCTGTCATCTTTCAGGATCTATTGTCCTCTAGGACCCACCAACTTCTAAGACCTGCCACACTTCAAGGCCCACCATCCTCCAGGACCTGTCATCTTTCAGGATCTACTGTCATCTAGGACCCACCAACTTCTAAGACCTGCCACACTTCGAGACCCACCGTCCTCCAGGACCTGTCATCTTTCAGGATCTACTGTCCTCCAGGACCAACCAACCTTTGGGATCTGCTGTCTTCTGGAACTTGCCATCCTCTAAGACATGCCAGCCACAGGGTCCCGCCATTCTCTGAGATCCGCCAGCCTACAGACCTGTTGTTCTCCGGGAACCTGCCATCCTTCGAGACCTGCCAATTTCTGGGACATGGCATCTTCCAGAACATGACAAACTCTTGGATCTGCTATTTTCAGGACCCACCATCTTTCAGGATCTGCCATCCTTCAGAACATGTTAACCTCTAGGACCCTCCAACTTCTAAGACCTGCCACACTTCAAGACCCACCATCCTCCAGGACCTGTCATCTTTCAAGATCTACTGTCGTCCAGGACCAACCAACCTTTGGGACCTGCTGTCTTCTGGAACTTGCCATTCTCTAAGACATGCCAGCCACAGGGAGCCACCAACTTCTGAGATCTGCTTTTCCAGGACCCACCATTTTTCAGAACCTGCAATCCTCTAGCACATGTCAGCCTCTAGGATTCACCAACTTCTGAGACCTGCCATCTTCCAAGACCAGCCGTGCTCCAGTACCCATCATCTTTCAGGATCTGCTATCCTCCAGGACCAACCAACTTTGGGACCTGCTGTCTTCTGGAACTTGCCATCTTTTAAGACATGGCAGCTACAGGGAGCCGCCAACTTCTGAGATCTGCTTTTTCAGGACCCACCATTTTTTAGAACCTGCCATCATCCAGGACATGCCAACCTCTAGAACCCACCAACTTCTGAGACCTGCCATCTTACAAGACCCACCATCCTCCAGGACCCGTCATCTTTCAGGATCTGCTATTCTCCAGGACCTGCCAGCCTGGGTCCTGCTGTCCTCTGTAACCTGCCCTCCTCCAAGGCCTGCCAATTTTTGGGACTCACCATCCTCCAGGATCTGCCATCTTTTTGGACCCACCAACCTCAGGGACCTGCCAATGTCCAGAACTCACCACCTTTCAGAACCCAGCATTCCCTGGGGCCTGCTATGCTCCCGAGCCTGCCATCCTCTGAGAATTGCCAATTTCTGGAACCCATCATCTTTAAGAAACCACCATCTTCTGAAACCTGTCATGCTCTGGGACCCTCCCATCTTCCAGGACCTACCATCGCCTGAAAATGGCCAATTTCAGAGACCCATCATCCTCCAGAAACCACCATTCTCTGGGACCTATCAGGTTCCAGGACCTATCAGGTTCTGGGACCCATCATCTTCCATGACCCTCCATCCTGTGGGACCCACCAACTTCTGGGACCTGCCATCTTCCAAGACCAACCATTTTTTAGGACCTGCCATCCTCCAGGACCTGTGGTGCTCCAGCACCCTCCATCCCCCAGGTCCCGTCAACCTCCTGGACCCACAGATCTCCAAAATCTCCAGTCCTCTAGAACCTGCCATCCACCTAGACCCACCATCCTTCGGGACCCTCTGTCTTCTTCCACAGACCAGCCTGTAGTTGCCATAAAAATTCTGAAATATTAGAATTAAAAAAAAAAGGAAACAAGACTTTCAGGGTCCCCAACATAGATCCAAAAACATTACCAATTAAAATCCTCTATATCAAAATTCGTTTTATTACAAAAAAAAAATGTTAAAAACATCAGATTGCTAATAATTGTTCCACCATCACGTAACCTTCCCCTTGTCTACAGTCCACCAACCTCGAACACGGTGTCAGGTTTATAAAGGTCACATGACTATATTCCCTCTCATTGTATTCAATCTCCCAAGTCACAGTGTAAGTTGGGAAGATGAAACAATGTAGCTCTCTACGCGTTTCATGGACCAATGGTCTCCTTCTTCAGAGGATGGCAGCGACTACAGAACATCTTCCTTCGTGTTATGGGGATAAATCGAGGTTTGAGGGGATATGTAGTCCTAACACACTTCTGCCCTAGACTGCTCCCCCCTAGATACGGTGCAGTGAGCGAGGCGTTGTCACCCTAGGACAGGAAGTGTGCTACTGGCAGGATCACCAGGTGGGAAGAAAAGGAAAGAAATGTCTAAGAAAGGAAAACTAATGCAGCCAGCACATATAAAGACGGGCAGACCGCGATATATGACATTTGTAAGTTTATCTACGTTTTAAGGAGAGCAACAGAACTCACTAATTACAAAGCCGCGTAGATGGCGACGTCACGCACTTCTAAAGGTTTGGCAGAAGAGCTAGCAATCGTGGCATCAGCTTGTAATCCGTCTGTAACGGGGGGGCTGCTATGATCAGGGCCAACCGGTGCGCACTACGTGATGTGCGCCAAGTCTGGAGCTAGTCATAATAGGCACTTTAAAAGGCAATGACGAGCCGTTAGAGTGTAAGCTCTTAGGGCGCAGAGAATGATATGAATAGCTCAGTGTACAGCGCTGCGGTATATGTCAGAGCTACAGTTGCAAGAAAAAGTATGTGAACCCCTTGGGATTACGTGGAGTTTTGCATGAATTGGGCATAAAATGTGCTCTGAACGTCATCTAAGTCACAACAATAGAAGAACACAGTCTGCTGAACATAATACTACACAAACATTAGATGTTGCCATGGTTTAATTGCACATAACATGTAAACATTCACAGTGCAGGGAGGAAAAAGTATGTGAACCTTTGGACTTAATAACTGGTTGACCCTCCTTTCGCAGCAATAACCTCAACCAAACGTTTCCTGTAGTTGCAGATCAGACCTGCACAACGATCTGGAGTCATTTTGGACCACTCCTCTTCACAAAACTGTTTCAGTGTAGCAATATTCTTGGGATGTCTGGTGTGAATCGCTCTCTTAAGGTCATGCCACAGCATTTCAATGGGTTGAGGTCAGGACTCTGACTGGGCCACTCCAGAAGGCGTATTCTGTGCTGTTGCAGCCATTGTTTTGTTGAATGACTTGTATGCTTTGGGTCATTGTCCTGTTGCATCACCCATCCTCTGCGGAGCTTCAGTTGGCAGACAGATGGTCGTACATTTTCCTGCAAAATGTCTTGATAAACTCTGGAATTCATTTTCCCATCAATGACAACAATCCGTCCAGGCCCTGAGGCAGCAAAGCAGCCCCAAACCATGATGCTCCCTCCACCATGTTTCACAGTGGGGATGAGGTTTTGATGTTGGTGTGCTGTGCCTTTTTTTTCTCCACACATTGTTGTGTGTTCTTCCCAAACAACTCAATCTTGGTTTCATCTGTCCACGGTATATTTTGCCAGTAGTGCTGTGGAACATCCAGGTGCTCTTTTGCAAACTTCAAACGTGCTGCAATCTTCTTTTTGGACAGCAATGGCTTCCTCCGTGGTGTCCTCCCATGTACTCCATTCTTGTTTAATGTTTTCCTTATTGTAGATGTGTCAACACAAATGTTAGCATGTGCCAGAGATTTCTGTAGGTCTTTAGCTGACACTCTGGGATTCTTCTTTACCTCATGCAGCATTCTGCGCTGTGCTCTTGCAGTCATTTTTACAAGACGACCACGCCTAGGGAGAGTAGCAACAGTGCTAAACTTTCTCCATTTGTAGACAGTCTGTCTTACCGTGGACACAGGAACATCAAGGCTCAAGGAGATACTTTTGTAACCCTTTCCAGCTTCATGCAAGTCAACAATTCTTGATCGTAGGTCTTCTGAGAGCTCTTTTCTGCGAGGCATGGTTCACATCAGACAGTGCTTCTTGAAACCAGTAAACCCAAAACAGGTGTGTGTTTTTTAAGGGCAGGACAGCTGTCAGCAACACATCCAATATCATCACACTGATTGGAGTCAAGGTTGGCTCACTCCTGGCTCCAATTAGCTCTGGGAGACGTCATTAAGCTAGGGCCTCACATACTTTTTCCTCCCTGCACTGTGAATGTTTACATGTTATGTGCAATTAAACCATGGCAGCATCTAATGTTTGTGTAGTATTATGTTCAGCAGACTGTGTTCTATTGTTGTGACTTAGATGACGTTCAGAGCACATTTTATGCCCAATTCATCCAAAACTCCACGTAATCCCAAGGGGTTCACATACTTTTTCTTGCAACTGTATATACATGTATGGGAATAGTGTGTGACTGTGGGGGAGGGGACATTAGAGTGTAAGCTCCTCCGGTACAGAGACTGATGTGACTGGGGGGGAGGGGACATTAGAGTGTAAGCTCCTCTGCTACAGAGACTGATGGTACTGTGGGGGAGGGGACATTAGAGTGTAAGCTCCTCTGGTACAGAGACCGATGTGACTGTGGGGGGAGGGGACATTAGAGTGTAAGCTCTTAGGGCTCAGAGAATGATATGAATAGCTCAGTGTACAGCGCTGCGGTATATGTCAGAGCTATATACATGTATGGGAATAGTGTGTGACTGTGGGGGAGGGGACATTAGAGTGTAAGCTCCTCTGGTGCAGAGACTCATGTGACTGTGGGGGAGGGGATATTAGAGTGTAAGCTCCTCCTGTACAGAGATGGATGTGACTGTGGGGGGAGGGGACATTAGAGTGTAAGCTCCTCCGGTACAGAGACTGATGTGACTGTGGGGGAGGGGACATTAGAGTGTAAGCTCCTCTTGTACAGAGACTGATGTGATTGTGGGGGAGGGGACATTAGAGTGTAAGCTCCTCTTGTACAGAGACTGATGTGATTGTGGGGGAGGGGACATTAGAGTGTAAGCTCCTCTAGTGCAGAGACTGATGGGACTGTGGGGGAGGGGACATTAGAGTGTAAGCTCCTCTGGTACAGAGACTGATGGGACTGTGGGGGAGGGGACATTAGAGTGTAAGCTCCTCTGCTACAGAGACTGATGGGACTGTGGGGGAAGGGATATTAGAGTGTAAGCTCCTCTGGCTCAGTGTTCTCTGTACAGCGCTGCGGTATAGGTCAGAGCCATATAAATGTGTATTATTCCTAATAAATAAAACCAGAATTCTCATGTGGATATTATTTCCTGATCTCTATATAAGACCTGACACCCTAATAAGCTGTGTGTTCCCCTCCACTGACTGTTCATGATGGATTGGGGCAGAGAAAACGACGGCAGAGCCAGTAGATTCAGCGTGGGGGGGGGGGGGGGTGTACAGTGCAGATTGTATAGATTCTATCTTTGTCCCGAGCGCCGCGCTCCTCCTGCATAATGCGCGGCACGTCACGGTGATGTATAGCGCCACATGTTATAAATAAATAGATCTCGGCATGCAGCAGCAAATATAGGATTTACGTGCTTTCAATGCGCATCGCGCTGTGTGGTATAAATACATCATTCGCTTTATAAATGCGTCCGCTCCCGGAGGAACGCGCCGCCATCCATCGTTTTTTTTTTTCCTTTAAGCAGCTGAAGGGGTTAATGTGCTGCGGGGCCCCGGCTGGTGTCACGTTCAGAGGGCCATCCGCCAGCGCAGGCCATTAGCAGCCGCTTGTGTCAACACCCCATCACTACAGAACTTAATACCCGATCAATAAGCGATGAACTGCCGCAGACCCCAGGGAGCGGAACCAATCCACCGCCAAGGAGGCGCGGCCGCCATACAGGACCGCATGGACGCATGATATACGACCGCAGAATCCGCAATCAGCACATGTGTACCGAGCGCTAATGATGGGGAGGATGAATGAGGTGGTTGTTATTGAACGTGATAATTCACTTTATTGATTTATATAGAACTGACATATACCGCAGCGCTGTACAGAGAACACCGAGCCAGTCCCATCAGTCTACCAGAGGAGCTTACACTCTAATGTCCCCTCCCCCACAGTCCCATCAGTCTACCAGAGGAGCTTACACTCTAATGTCCCCTCCCCCACAGTCCCATCAGTCTACCAGAGGAGCTTACACTCTAATGTCCCCTCCCCCACAGTCCCATCAGTCTACCAGAGGAGCTTACACTCTAATGTCCCCTCCCCCACAGTCACATCAGTCTACCAGAGGAGCTTACACTCTAATGCCCCCTCCCCCACAGTCACATCAGTCTACCAGAGGAGCTTACACTCTAATGTCCTCTCCCCCACAGTCACATCAGTCTACCAGAGGAGCTTACACTCTAATGCCCCCTCCCCACAGTCCCATCAGTTTCTGTACCAGAGGAGCTTACACTCTAATGTCCCCTCCCCCACAGTCCCATCAGTCTACCAGAGGAGCTTACACTCTAATGTCCCCTCCCCCACAGTCACATCAGTCTACCAGAGGAGCTTACACTCTAATGTCCCCTCCCCCACAGTCCCATCAGTCTACCAGAGGAGCTTACACTCTAATGTCCCCTCCCCCACAGTCACATCAGTCTACCAGAGGAGCTGACACTCTAATGTCCCCTCCCCCACAGTCACATCAGTCTACCAGAGGAGCTGACACTCTAATGTCCCCTCCCCCACAGTCACATCAGTCTCTGTTCCAGAGGAGCTTTAGACTCTAATGTCCCCTCCCCCGCAGTCCCATCAGTCTCTGAACCAGAGGAGCTTACACTCTAATGTCCCCTCCCCCACAGTCCCATCAGTCTCTGTACCAGAGGAGCTTACACTCTAATGTCCCCTCCCCCACAGTCACATCAGTCTACTAGAGGAGCTTACACTCTAATGTCCCCTCCCCCACAGTCACATCAGTCTCTGTACCAGAGGAGCTTACACTCTATTGTCCCCTCCCCCACAGTCCCATCAGTCTCTGTACAGAGGAACTTACACTCTAATGTCCCCTCCCCCACAGTCCCATCAGTCTCTGTGCCAGAGGAGCTTACGCTCTAATGTCCCCTCCCCACAGTCACATCAGTCTCTGTGCCAGAGGAGCTTACGCTCTAATGTCCCCTCCCCCGCAATCCCATCAGTCTCTGCGCCAGAGGAGCTGACACTCTAATGCCCATCTTCCACAGTCACATCAGTCTCTGTACCGGAGGATCTTACGCTCTAATGTCCCCTCCCCCTCAATCCCATCAGTCTCTGCGCCAGAGGAGCTGACACTCTAATGCCCATCTTCCACAGTCACATCAGTCTCTGTACCAGAGGAGCTTACGCTCTAATGTCCCCTCCCCCACAGTCACATCAGTCTCTGTACCGGAGGAGCTTACGCTCTAATGTCCCCTCCCCCACAGTCCCATCACTCTCTGTACAGAGGAGCTTACACTCTAATGTCCCCTCCCCCACAGTCCCATCAGTCTCTGTACCAGAGGAGCTTACACTCTAATGTCCCCTCCCCCACAGTCACATCAGTCTCTGTACCAGAGGAGCTTACGCTCTAATGTCCCCTCCCCCCCGCAGTCCCATCAGTCTCTGTACCAGAGGAGCTCACACTCTAATGTCCCCTCCCCCACAGTCACATCAGTCTCTGTACCAGAGGAGCTTACACTCTAATGTCCCCTCCCCCACAGTCACACACTATTATCATGATACATGTATGTAGCTCTGACATATACCGCGGCGCAGTACAGAGGCCGGTCTCCTCCATGGGTCGTATTGCGGGGAATCGGTCGGACAGGGGAAGTATTTTCGGTGATTATCGGAGAAGTTTTGTCCTGTGAGGTTTTTTCTTCAAGTAAACCTTTTTTCTTCTTTTCGGGTCTCCGGGAGGAAATCGATGGCGTGAAGATTTATGGATTCGCTCTTCACCTCAATCTTCCCGCCGTTGAGATTTCGATTTCTGAAATGAAAAAAAAAACAGTTAAATTTAAGACTTCCAAAAAAACAATTGAAAATTCCGATGGACTCTAAAAATACGGCGCAGGATTGATGAGTGTGTGCGTGGGCAGCGTTGGACCAATTTCCTGAGTGACGCAGAGCGCCGGCGGCCATGTTAGGGCCCCTGCGATGGTTTCCGGCCTCCCCTCCCTTCGCCGCCTTAAATATTTGATTAACCCTGAAAGCGTCTGCGACACGAGCGGCGAATGGAATGTTCTCTTTCTGCACCAGCGGCCCTGTCGGGAGACGCCGGGGTTGCCATGGTGAAGGGAGGGAGTTGAGCTCGGCCGCCCCTGAGCGCGCGTTTTAGCGAGGCCGCCGTTTTTTGTCCTCCTCGTGTGCTAATCAAGGCTGGAGGAAGATTCATGATGGGAAATTGTGCTGCGAGCGAAGGCAGATTACTTCCCGGTGTCCTACCGTGTGTGTAACAAGCGAGCGCCATCGCCGCCTTCCCGCCCTCTGCGACAGCTTGTCACCCGCGGCCAAATCTGCGCCGCGTCTCGCATATTTCCTATAATTGTGGTGAAGGTTCTTCCATGCGGAGGTCTGCGTGCCACCGGGGTGACGGCCTTCCCTGCGTCCGGAACGTGGCGGACAATCTGTGAGGATCGCAGAGGGAAAGGAGAGAAACGGTCACTGGGGAGGGGGGGGGAGAGAAGCGGTCACCGTGGGGGAGGAAAAGGAGAGAACTGGTCACCGCGGGGGGGGGGGGGGGGGAGGAGAGAAGCGGTCACCGCGGGGGGGGGGGGGGGGGAGGAGAGAACCGGTCACCGCGGGGGGAGGAAAAGGAGAGAAATGGTCACTGCGGGGGGGGGGGGGAGGAGAGAAGCGGTCACCGCCGGGGAGGAAAAGGAGAGGACCGGTCACCGCGGAGAAGGAAAAAGGAGAGATCCGGTCACCGCGGGGGGGGGGGGGAGAAGCGGTCACCGCAAGGGAAGAAAAGGAGAGAAGCGGTCACCGCGGGGGAAGAAAAGGAGAGAAGCGGTCACCGCGGGGGAGGAAAAGGAGAGAACCGGTCACCACAGGGGGGGGGGGGGAGAACCGGTCACCGCGGACGGGGGGAGGAGAGAACAGGTCACCGTGGGAGGGGGGGGGGAGAGAAGCGGTCACCGCGGGGGGAAGAAAAGGAGAAAAGCGGTCACCGCGGGGGAAGAAAAGGAGAGAGCGGTCACCGCGGGGGAGGAAAAGGAGAGAACCGGTCACCACAGGGGGGGGGGGAGAACCGGTCACCGCGGACGGGGGAGGAGAGAACCGGTCACCGCGGGGGGGGGGGGGGGAGAGAAGCGGTCACCGCGGGGGAAGAAAAGGAGGAAGCGGTCACCGCGGGGGAAGAAAAGGAGAGAAGCGGTCACCGCGGGGAGGAAAAGGAGAGAACCGGTCACACAGAGGGGGGGGGGAGAACCGGTCACCGCGGACAGGGGGAGGAGAGAACCGGTCACCACGGGGGGGAGAACCGGTCCACACAGAGGGGGGGGGGAGAACCGGTCACCGCGGACGGGGGGAGGAGAGAACCGGCCACCGCCGGGGAGGAAAAGGAGAGAAGCGGTCACCGCTGGGGCGATGCGGCGAATCGCGGAGTGATATCTGTACCAGTGCGTCATATAGGCAATAATCGCAATGTGCGGTCTTGTGAAATGCCGTCAGAAATTGGAAAGTCCTTGTTGGCGACATGTCAGATGAAGGTTGCGATTTGTACAATGTATCAATGAAGAGACGTAGAAATGAAGACCACGGCAACATGAATGATACTTTGCTGCAATTTGCAACTTTTTTTCAACAGTGTTGCACATCGTTTTCCCCCGTTGGGATTCCTCACTCTGTCTTTGACTGGTGACCTCACCTCGGCCTATGCAAAGTCGCTGACTGGTGACCTCACCTCGGCCTAGGCAAAGTCGCTGACTGGTGACCTCACCTCGGCCTAGGCAAAGTCGCTGACTGATGACCTCACCTCGGCCTAGGCAAAGTCGCTGACTGGTGACCTCACCTCGGCCTAGGCAAAGTCGCTGACTGATGACCTCACCTCGGCCTAGGCAAAGTCGCTGACTATGACCTCACCTCGGCCTAGGCAACGTCATTGACTGGTGACCTCACCTCGGCCTAGGCAATGTCATTGACTGGTGACCTCACCTCGGCCTAGGCAACGTTTCTGACTGATGACCTCACCTCGGCCTAGGCAACGTCTCTGACTGATGACCTCACCTCAGCCTAGGCAAAGTCTCTGACTGATGACCTCACCTCAGCCTAGGCAAAGTCTCTGACTGATGACCTCACCTCGGTCTAGACAAAGTCGCTGACTGATGACCTCACCTCGGTCTAGACAAAGTCGCTGACTGATGACCTCACCTCGGTCTAGACAAAGTCTCTGACTGATGACCTCACCTCAGCCTAGGCAAAGTCTCTGACTGATGACCTCACCTCGGCCTAGACAAAGTCCCTGACTGGCGTTGAACGGTATATGTAGCGTACACGAGGTGGAGTTTTGGGGGATGGAAGGACGAAGATGGAACATACGGGAAGCAGAAGTCCACATTCTGGGTAGAAGTTGATGATGTCATCGCTCTGCAAGGTGACATCATCTGACCGGTTTCCGGCACCAAAAATAGCAACTCGGATATTTTCCGTATCCCCCTCCGCAAACCGTGTCTGGCGTCTTCAGGCCGTGCGATCAGCGAGCTTCTTGTGGAAAGTTCGAGGATTCAGATCAACTTTTTACAAACAGAACTTTGTCGTCTTCACTTGGGGCTCATTCATGTGGAATATGCGGTAAAATGTGCGTTTCGTTCACTTTAGCGCAGCCTATCGGAATGAACAAACCGCGGCACAGCGACTTGGTGGGCACTCCTGCCTTACAGCATCAGGATATTAGCTGCATGGAGTTTGCCTGTTCTCTCCCACCCTCCACAGACATGCCCCCATCTACATTGGCCCTAGTATGTGATCTTGGAACCTTCACACTATGTCATGCGTGTGTACATACATGAACGGGGCCGGCTATGCATTTCAGTAGGCTACACTAAGTGCCCCGGTTGGAGCGTCTCGTATTTGCCGACCGCGTGTTCTGCCGCTTTCCGCACCTAAAAATGCGCATTTAGCTAACCGTGTTTGGGGCGCCATTAACAACGAATGACACCACACGTGGAATCCATGTTTGTTTTGTCTGTTTCTCAAACGTGTGCAATTATGAGCATGTTCACACCCTATGCTTTAGATTGCAAGCTCCTGAGGCCAGGGACTGATGTGAATATACGAATGTCAGGCGCTGTGCATATTGTTGGCATTATATAAATAAAAATCAATGGCGCCCCATCCTGTCCTGTCCTGTGATTCGCACACCTCTGGGCGCATAGACAGGTGACACTTAGTGCCTCCTTCAGTAATGCAGCTTCCTGTTGTCACCTCTCCGCCCCCAACCTCCTCATTGGACAATTAATCTGCATCGTCACCTCTGTCCAATCAGCAGGCAGGCGATACAGGAATAGGCCAGGGTGTGGTGACTGATCTCCCTGGCTGTGCATTGTGGCAGTGGTGTGCAAATCCCAAGTCACCGGGATCAGGTGAACAGCAAATAGTAGTAGTAGTAATAATATTAATAATAATAACAATAATAAGATATTTAAATAATAATAAAATATTTCTTAATAATAATAATAATAATAATAATAATAATAATAATAATAATAATAACATAATACATTAAATAATAATACAAATATAAATAATATATATCTTAATAATAATAATACTATAAAATATTTATTTCATAGTAATAATAATAAAAAATTATTTCAGAAGCATAATAATAATAAAAATATAAATAATAATAAAATATTTCAGAAGCATAATAATAATAAATATAAATATTAATAAAATATTTTTTTAATAATAATAATAATAATAATAATAATAATAATAATAATAAATATTTCAGAAGCAAAATAATAATAATAAATATAAATATTAATAAAATATTTATTATTAATAATAATAATAATAATAATAATAATAATAATAATAACACTAAAATATTTCATACTAGTAGTAATAATATAGATAATAATAATAAAATATTTCAGAAACATAATAATAATAAATATAAATATTAATAAAATATTTATTTAATAATAATAATAATAATAATAATAATAATAAATATTTCAGAAACATAATACTAATAATAATAATATCTGATTCTGTATACAGACTTGCAGACAAGCTTCTCGATACACCTTTGTATACTACACATATACTGCTTAGCCTGACGAAAAGAGAATTTGACTGACCACTCCTGCCAGACAGCACAGCCAGGCCCTGACCTCACGTCCCTCCTCTGCAGTTAAAGCAACGCAGCTTGGGCAAGTGCTGTCCCAGCCTGTGATTGGATAGTGGAGGAGCTGCAGCTCACCCGTAAAGTAACCCCTGCACTGTCTCCTGCTGTCAGCAGACTGTGTTAGACTGACAGCAGTGGGCCTTAGCTCTCACCTGGGAATGAAAGCGGTTTCAGATTTTTTTCGCACACCGAGTCCATTCACGCAGATACTGAGCATTGAATGTGGAGCTTTAAATTTCAGCATGGGGACTCCGGATGAGAGAGCCAGGGAGATAGTCAGAGACTGCGGACATAGTACAGGAGATGACCAGAGACTGCGGACATAGTACAGGAGATGACCAGAGACTGCGGACACAGTACAGAAGATGACCAGAGACTGCAGACATAGTACAGGGGATGATCAGAGACTGCGGACATAGTACAGGAGATGACCAGAGACTGCGGACACAGTACAGGAGATGACCAGAGACTGCGGACATAGTACAGGAGATGACCAGAGACTGCGGACATAGTACAGGAGATGACCAGAGACTGCGGACACAGTACAGGAGATGACCAGAGACTGCGGACATAGTACAGGAGATGACCAGAGACTGCGGACATAGTACAGGAGATGACCAGAGACTGCGGACACAGTACAGGAGATGACCAGAGACTGCGGACATAGTACAGGAGATGACCAGAGACTGCGGACATAGTACAGGAGATGACCAGAGACTGCGGACACAGTACAGGAGATGACCAGAGACTGCGGACATAGTACAGGAGATGACCAGAGACTGCGGACACAGTACAGGAGATGACCAGAGACTGCGGACACAGTACAGGAGATGACCAGAGACTGCGGACACAGTACAGGAGATGACCAGAGACTGCGGACATAGTACAGGAGATGACCAGAGACTGCGGACATAGTACAGGAGATGACCAGAGACTGCAGACATAGTACAGGGGATGACCAGAGACTGCGGACATAGCACAGGAGATGACCAGAGACTGCGGACATAGTACAGGAGATGACCAGAGACTGCGGACATAGTACAGGAGATGACCAGAGACTGCGGACACAGTACAGGAGATGACCAGAGACTGCGGACACAGTACAGGAGATGACCAGAGACTGCGGACACAGTACAGGAGATGACCAGAGACTGCGGACACAGTACAGGAGATGACCAGAGACTGCGGACATAGTACAGGAGATGACCAGAGACTGCGGACACAGTACAGGAGATGACCAGAGACTGCAGACATAGTACAGGAGATGACCAGAGACTGCGGACACAGTACAGGAGATGACCAGAGACTGCGGACACAGTACAGGAGATGACCAGAGACTGCGGACACAGTACAGAAGATGACCAGAGACTGCGGACACAGTACAGGAGATGACCAGAGACTGCGGACATAGTACAGGAGATGACCAGAGACTGCGGACATAGTACAGGAGATGACCAGAGACTGCAGACATAGTACAGGGGATGACCAGAGACTGCGGACACAGTACAGGGGATGACCGGAGACTGCGGACACATTACAGGAGATGACCAGAGACTGCAGACATAGTACAGGAGATGACCAGAGACTGCGGACATAGTACAGGAGATGACCAGAGACTGCAGACAGTACAGGAGATGACCAGAGACTGCGGACACAGTACAGGAGATGACCAGAGACTGCAGACATAGTACAGGAGATGACCAGAGACTGCGGACACAGTACAGGGGATGACCAGAGACTGCGGACACAGTACAGGAGATGACCAGAGACTGCGGACATAGTACAGGGGATGACCAGAGACTGCGGACACAGTACAGGAGATGGTCAGAGACTGCAGACACAGTACAGGAGATGACCAGAGACTGCGGACACAGTACAGGGGATGACCAGAGACTGCGGACACAGTACAGGAGATGACCAGAGACTGCGGACACAGTACAGGAGATGACCAGAGACTGCGGACACAGTACAGGGGATGACCAGAGACTGCGGACACAGTACAGGGGATGACCAGAGACTGCAGACACAGTACAGGAGATGACCAGAGACTGCGGACACAGTACAGGGGATGACCAGAGACTGCGGACACAGTACAGGGGATGACCAGAGACTGCGGACACAGTACAGGAGATGACCAGAGACTGCGGACACAGTACAGGGGATGACCAGAGACTGCGGACACAGTACAGGAGATGACCAGAGACTGCGGACACAGTACAGGAGATGACCAGAGACTGCGGACATAGTACAGGAGATGACCAGAGACTGCAGACATAGTACAGGGGATGACCAGAGACTGCGGACATAGCACAGGAGATGACCAGAGACTGCGGACACGGTACAGGAGATGACCAGAGACTGCGGACATAGTACAGGAGATGACCAGAGACTGCGGACATAGTACAGGAGATGACCAGAGACTGCAGACACAGTAAAATTAAATTCAAAGAGGAAAAACCCCCTAAAACTAAAAGAGGGTTGAACAGCGCAGAGCACTGAAACAGATCGCTGTCTGCGAGGGCCACACAATAAATGCTATAGGGCCACATCTGGCCCCTGGGCCGCAGTTTGAGCAGTGGTCCGAAGCGCTCATAGTCACACAATGTGCGTGTATTTGGGATTTTTCTCCCACGCCGTGACGGGGGGGGGGGAGGGGAATTTCCGCTGCCGAATTCGTGACCGGAACATGCGTTGTGAATGTCCCCCCGGTGGGGGGGGGCCCGGGAATGTTCCTGCGTTGAAGTCCTCCTATAGAGAAGGCTCGCCGTGGTGCGCAGCGCGGTGCTGGCGGCTCCTACCGGAGCGAAGAGGCCCGGTCTGAAATCTAGCGGATCCGATGGCGGGAAGAGAATTCCATCGGCCATTAAACCGCGTAATTTATAGGAGTGCCGATGGCGTGCCGCGGGGAAATATATTTCACAGGTAATTTGGAGTCTGTCGGCCTGTGAAGGAAGCCATTATTCTACGTAGAGAAAGATGCCCGTGTCATCGCCGTCATTAACTCCCTCCGGGCTGCCCTCCCAACGGGGGGCCCAACCCGACCTGCCACCTATCTGGGGGGCCCAACCCGACCTGCCACCACCTATCCGGGGGGCCCAACCCGACCTGCCACCACCTATCCGGGGGGCCCAACCCGACCTGCCACCACCTATCCGGGGGGCCCAACCCGACCTGCCGCCACCTATCCGGGGGGCCCAACCCGACCTACCGCCACCTATCCGGGGGGCCCAACCCGACCTGCCGCCACCTATCCGGGGGGCCCAACCCGACCTGCCACCACCTATCCGGGGGGCCTAACCTGACCTGTCACCACCTATCCGGGGGGCCTAACCTGACCTGTCACCACCTATCTGGGGGGCCCAACCTGACCTGTCACCACCTATCCGGGGGGCCCAACCCGACCTGCCGCCACCTCTCCGGGAGGGGCCCAACCTGACTTGCCGCCACCTATCTGGGGGGGCCCAACCCGACTTCTCACCACCTCTCCGGAGGGGGCCCAACCCGACCTGCCACCACCTATCCGGGGGGCCCAACCCGACCTGCCGCCACCTATCCGGGGGGGGGCCCAACCTGACTTGCCGCCACCTATCCGGGGGGGGGGGGGCCCAACCTGACTTGCCGCCAGCTATCCGGGAGGGGCCCAGCCACACCTGCCACCACCTATCCGGGGGGCCCAACCTGACCTGCCACCACCTATCCGAGGGGGGGACCTAACCTGACCTGCCCCCACCTATCTGGGGGGGGCAACCTGACCTGCCACCACCTATCCAGGGAGGAGGGCCAACCAGACCTGCTGCCACCTATCCGGGGGGGCCCAACCTGACCTGCCGCCACCTACCCGGGACACCAAGACACAGGGATCTCATCCGTGCCAAAATATTGTTGGTTCTGTTCAGCCTGTCTTGTGATTCACACTCCCCATGCATCACCAGAAGGTGGCGCCCTGTGTCTCCTCCGCCCCCCCCCAACCTTGTATCACCCCATTAGTAAGCCCCCCACACATCTCTGAAAGATCCCTACCTCTCCCCCCCCCCGAGCCCCCACTTCCTGAAACATGTTAGTAGACAGCCCCGTGTAGTGTAGAGGAGGCTGGCCGGCTTATGGTGCCGACACTCCCACTCTCAGCCTGATCTCTACTGCGGTTAAAGAAACTAATGTAAAGGTGGATGCAAGGCGGGGCGGACAGCAGCAGGAATGCTCATTATTATGTCCAGGTATTACTTCCCCCCGACTTTGCAGGCCTCCCCCCCCCCCCCGACCTTCATCTGCTGTTCTCTCCAGAAGGACGGCACCATCTTTGTTCAATCATCATCCAGGGTCACCTTCTACTTCCTGGACTGAGATGCTGGCTCAGAGATCATGTAAATCCTGATGCCTGTGTCCTTCTTGGTGGTGTTCACAAACGTCTGACACACATCAGCCCCCTGCTGCAGCCTCTTACCTTGCTACAAAGTGACAACGTTGCATTCTGATCACCGGGGGAGGGGAGACTGAGGAGATGACTCCTCCTCCTTCTACAAAGTTACAATGTACAGTCTGATCACTGGGGGAGGGGAGACTGAGGAAATGCTTCCTCCTCCTTCTACAAAGTTACAATGTACAGTCTGATCACTGGGGGCGGGGAGACTGAGGAGATGACTCCTCCTCCTTCTACAAAGTTACAATGTACAGTCTGGTCACTGGGGGAGGGGAGACTGAGGAGATGACTCATCCTCCTTCTACAAAGTTACAATGTACAGTCTGATCACCGGGGGAGGGGAGACTGAGGAGATGACTCCTCCTCCTTCTACAAAGTTACAATGTACAGTCTGATCACTGGGGGAGGGGAGACTGAGGAAATGGTTCCTCCTGCCTGCAGCAGACTGATGACATCATCATCCGGAGAATTTCTGAGAAATGATCCCGTTGCGGTACGTTGTGGCATATCAGGAATTTATTCATGGAGATTTGTAAAGTTCTGACAGGTCCACTTTAATTTTCCTGCAATCAGCCAATCAGAACTCAATAACACCCCCTTCAGCAAAGGGAAGTGTAATCTATGGGGGTGCAGGAGGTTGGGGTGTATATAGGAGGATCGGGTGATTATCTGCTCATAGGATCTATATTTGGAGATTTATAGAGACGGTAGAGAAGTGTGAGTTTGCGGCGGAGTCGATCGCGGTTCGGTCCGTTACACCCGGCTCTGATTGTGATTGGAAGTTTGAGTTGATCGCGGTTCGGTCCGTTACACCCGGCTCTGATTGTGATTGGAAGTTTGAGTCGATCGCGGTTCGGTCCGTTACACCCGGCTCTGATTGTGATTGGAAGTTTGAGTTGATCGCGGTTCGGCCCGTTACACCCGGCTCTGATTGTGATTGGAAGTTTGAGTTGATCGCGGTTCGGCCCGTTACACCCGGCTCTGATTGTGATTGGAAGTTTGAGTCGATCGCGGTTCGGCCCGTTACACCCGGCTCTGCGTGTGATTGGAAGTTTGAGTCGATCGCGGTTCGGCCCGTTACACCTGGCTCTGCGTGTGATTGGTGTTTCTGGGTTCATCGTATGACGCGGTTGCCATGTCTGGCGGTTGAGTGATGGTGACGCGGGACGGACGCTGGCCGGCGGCGCAGACATCGGTGTTCCACTCTGATAAAAGTGTATTGATTCAGCCGGATGTCCTCGTTTACATTGATGAAGGAGCTGCTGGGGGGGGGGGACAGGGATGTGCGAACCTACAGCGCCTTCCATTAATGGCGTGTTATCCTCTCTGGGGGGGGGCCTCACCGCCTTCCCTCGCCATTTATCATGTCACCCCAATGTGTGCGGTTTGATGTCTGCTGTCTCATTGTGTGCCCCTGCTGGGGTTCCACCCTTACCGTCCCTCCGCCATGTCGGATATATACCCCCCCTTTCTGTGTGAAGACCCCCCCGGCCTCGTGTCTTATGTGCCCCTGCTGGGGTCCCACCCTTACCGTCCCTCCGCCATGTCGGATATATACCCCCCCTTCTGTGTGAAGACCCCCCCGGCCTCGTGTCTTATGTGCCCCTGCTGGGGTCCCACCCTTACCGTCCCTCCGCCATGTTGGATATATACCCCCCCTTCTGTGTGAAGACCCCCCCGGCCTCGTGTCTTATGTGCCCCTGCTGGGGTCCCACCCTTACCGTCCCTCCGCCATGTCGGATATATACCCCCCCTTCTGTGTGAAGACCCCCCCGGCCTCGTGTCTTATGTGCCCCTGCTGGGGTCCCACCCTTACCGTCCCTCCGCCATGTTGGATATATACCCCCCCTTCTGTGTGAAGACCCCCCCGGCCTCGTGTCTTATGTGCCCCTGCTGGGGTCCCACCCTTACCGTCCCTCCGCCATGTCGGATATATACCCCCCCTTCTGTGTGAAGACCCCCCCGGCCTCGTGTCTTATGTGCCCCTGCTGGGGTCCCACCCTTACCGTCCCTCCGCCATGTCGGATATATACCCCCCCCTTCTGTGTGAAGACCCCCCCGGCCTCGTGTCTTATGTGCCCCTGCTGGGGTCCCACCCTTACCGTCCCTCCGCCATGTCGGATATATACCCCCCCTTCTGTGTGAAGACCCCCCCGGCCTCGTGTCTTATGTGCCCCTGCTGGGGTCCCACCCTTACCGTCCCTCCGCCATGTTGGATATATACCCCCCCTTCTGTGTGAAGACCCCCCCGGCCTCGTGTCTTATGTGCCCCTGCTGGGGTCCCACCCTTACCGTCCCTCCGCCATGTCGGATATATACCCCCCCTTCTGTGTGAAGACCCCCCCGGCCTCGTGTCTTATGTGCCCCTGCTGGGGTCCCACCCTTACCGTCCCTCCGCCATGTCGGATATATACCCCCCCTTCTGTGTGAAGACCCCCCCGGCCTCGTGTCTTATGTGCCCCTGCTGGGGTCCCACCCTTACCGTCCCTCCGCCATGTCGGATATATACCCGCCCTTCTGTGTGAAGACCCCCCCGGCCTTGTGTCTTATGTGCCCCTGCTGGGGTCCCACCCTTACCGTCCCTCCGCCATGTCGGATATATACCCCCCTCAGTGTGTGGCCCTCTTCTGACCTTGTGTCTCCTTGTGTGCCCGTGTGGGGTCCCACCTGTACCACCCCTCTACCATGTCAAACATTTTTGGTTAGTGGCCCTCCTCTGACCTTGTGTTTTGTTTGCCCCACCAAGATCCCACCCTTACCATCCCTCCACTATGTCGGATATTTGCCCCCCTTCAGTGTGAGGACCCCCTGTGACCTTGTGTCTCATTATGTGCCTCTGCTAGGATCCCACCCTTACCGCCCCTCCGCCATGTCAGATATTTGCCCCCCTTTGGTATGAGGACCCCCTCTGACCTTGTGTCATGTTGTCTGGCCCTGTGGGGGTCCCACCCATCCTGTCCCTCCACTATGACCTATATTTGCCCCACTTCGGCTATTGGACCTCCTCTGATCTTGTGTCCTGCTTGCCCCTGCCAGCATCCCACCCTACCGCCCCTCCACCATGTCGGATATTTGCCCCCTTTCTATGTGAGGACCCCCTGTGACCTTGTGTCTCATTATGTGCCTCTGCTAGGATCCCACCCTTACCGCCCCTCCACCATGTCAGATATTTGCCCCCTTTGGTATGTGGACCCGTCTGACCTCACTTCTTGTTGTTTGCCCCTGCTGGGGTCCCACCCGCTCCATCCCTCCACCATGTCAGATATTTACCCCCCCCCCCTTCAGTTTGTAGACCCCCCTCTCTGACCTCAAATCTTGAATTCTCTTACAGGATGCAGTACTGGGCCACGCGGCTGGAGCGCGAGTTTCATCAGGTCATGCGGAACTTTGCCGGGGCTCAACAGCTGCAAGGGGTGAGTACACACAGCCAGTCCGGGTGACTGGGACCGTTCGCGGGGGGGTGTGTGGGGGGGGGGGGTTACTGGGGGGATTTTCATAAAGCCCGACTGAAGTCACAGAAACAAAGTACAATCTGATAGTCGCCGAGCAGCTGGTGATTGCGCTGTCTAGTGCAGAGCTATACCTAGTGCACTCTGTAATCAGCACTCAGTAACACAACTAGTCAGACACTCCCCCTCTCTGATTAGACACTCCCTCTCAAGTCAGACACGCCCCCTCTCTAATCAGACAGTCCCCTCCTTGGTTAAACAGACCCCCTCTCTGGTCAGAAAGCCCAACCTTCATACACCCCTTTCTGCTCAAACTCTCCCCTCTGTGCTTAGACACACCCCCTCAATTTTCAGACACTCCTCTCTTTTGTCAAACACGCCCCATTTCTGATATTACATATCCCACTATAGTCACTATTGGTCAGTCATGCCCCCCCCGAACCAGAGAGTCCCCTCTTTAGTCAAACATACCCCCTGTTTGATCAAACACACCCCTTTGTGATCTGACACTCCCCTCTGTGGTCAGACACGCCCCCTCTCATCAGATACTCCTCTCTCTGGTCAAACACGCCCCCTTTCTCACCAGACACTCCCATTTCTGATCAGACACTCCTCTCATTTGTCAAACACCCCCCTTTCTGATCAGACACTCCCCTCTTTTGTCAAACACCCCCCTTTCTGATCAGACACTCCCCTCTTTTGTCAAACACGCTCCTTTCTGATTAGACACTCCCCTCTCTTGTCAAACACGCCCCTTTGTGATTAGACACGCCTCTCTTTTGTCAAACATGCCCCTTTGTGATTAGACACTCCTCTCTTGTTAAACACCCCCCCTTTCTGATCAGACACTCCCCTCTCTTGTTAAACACCCCCCCTTTCTGATCAGACACTCCCCTCTCTTGTCAAACACACCCCCTTTCTGATCAGACACTCCCCTCTCTTGTCAAACACACCCCCTTTCTGATCAGACACTCCCCTCTCTTGTCAAACAAACCCCTTTCTGATTAGACACTCCACCTCTCTTGTCAAACACACCCCTTTCTGATTAGACACTCCACCTCTCTTGTCAAACACGCCTCCTTTCTGATCAGACACTCCCCTCTCTCATCAAACACACCCCTTTCTGATTAGACACTCCCCTCTCTTGTCAAACACACCCCCTTTCTGATCAGACACTCCCATCTCTTGTTAAACACCCCCCCTTTTCTGATCAGACACTCCCTTCTTTTGCCATACACTCCCCCGTTCTGATCAGACACTCCCCTCTCTTGTCAACCACCCCCATTTTCTGATTGGACTCGCCCCTCTCTTGTCAAACACTCCCCCTTTCTTATCAGACATTCCCCACTATGGTCAAACATGTCCCCTCATTGTTCAGTCATGCCCCCGCCCACCCCCCGCTAATCAGAGATTCCCTTTTTTAGTCAAACACACCCCCTGTTTGATCAGACATGCCCCTTTGTGATCTGACACTCCCCTCTCCGGTCAAGCACACCCCCTCTCTCACCAGACACTCCCATTTCTGATCAGACACCCCCCCTCTGTTGTCAGACAGATCCCTCTCTGGTTAAACAGACTCCTCCTCTAGTCAGACACCCCCCCTCCTTGTAAGTAAACTTCTGGGGGGTGGGGCTGATATGAGGGGTGTGGCTGTTACTGAACTCTGCCAGCACAGAGCACTGGAGGGGGAGGGCAGGAAGCAGCATTATTCCTGGGATAAAAAGATTTGATAATTTCCAACCAACAATCAGCCCCCCAAATCCCACCATGCAGGGGGCGGGGGGGGGGAGGCGGGGACTTTGGTCTGTTTTTAGATTGATTTCCTCTATCACGCCAGCGTGGTGGGCGGAGCTTCATGCAGGTTTTTAGTGGTTTTAAAGTGTTTTCATGTTTTCCAATTAAAATGTACTTTATGGATACATCAGGGATTTGGGGTTCTGTAGTTCATAGAATTCAGCTGGGAAGGCGGATCTTATTGTGTGAGATTTCAGGACGCGTGATTTCTGGCGGGATCAACGGGAGTTTTCTGCCTTAAAATAAAGAAAAGGAATGCAGGCGCCACGTGTGAGGAGGTGGGTGAGGTGACTTCTTCATATTGCCCTGTGCTGAGTGTGGGCCCCGGGCCCCGTCTCTGTGTATGGAGTTGCCTCCCCATACTCGTTACAATGTCTCAGATTCACAAGTCGTTTTCCTGCCGTCAATAATCTGATTGTTTTCATCGTCGTCTCCAGCTGGGAGTCCGCGGCAAAACCAGCGATAATGTCTCTGTGTCATCTGAGGGATATCAATTAGATAAAGTGCGTCCCGTTAATGTGCGCCGCCACGGAAGAGCGCCACGGGAGAGCGCCACGGAAGATCGCCACGGGAGAGCGCCACGGAAGATCGCCACGGGAGAGCGCTGCGTTTTTATTGGTTAATAATGCTTTAATAGCAGAATATATAGTCTAGAGAGGGGCGGAAACACCTGGAGGATGAGCGGGGACTCAATAATGGCAATATTAGGAGATTTCCCTGCAGTAGATTGTGTCTCTGCCCCGCCCACAATGGTGAGATTCCTCCTGTAGATTGTGTCTTTGCACCTCCCACAATGGTGAGATTCCTCCTGTAGATTGTGTCTTTGCCCCTCCCACAATGAGATTTCCCCCCAGTAGTTTGTGTCTCTGCCCCTCCCACAATGGGGAGATTCCCCCCAGTAGTTTGTGTCTGTGCCCCTCCCACAATGGTGAGATTCTCTCCAGTAGTTTGTGTCTCTGCCCCTCCCACAATGGGGAGATTCCCCCCAGTAGTTTGTGTCTCTGCCCCTCCCACAATGGTGAGATTCCTCCTGTAGTTTGTGTCTCTGCCCCTCCCACAATGGTGAGATTCCCCCCAGTAGTTTGTGTCTCTGCCCCTCCCACAATGGTGAGATTCCCCCCCAGTAGATTGTGTCTCTGCCCCTCCCACAATGGTGAGATTCCTCCTGTAGATTGTGTCTCTGCCCCTCCCACAATGGGGAGATTCCCCCCAGTAGTCTCTGTATGGTTGGATGACACAGTAGAGGGCCCAGCACATACATTACTCTCTCTGTAAAGATTGCTGCAGGAGGAGTGAGACTCCTTTAACTTCAGGTGGTCCCAGTGAGATATTAGAGGGGTCCTCCACTCCCTTCCCCCATACTCCCGTCCAATCCCGGTTCTCTTTTCTCCGTCCCTCCTGGCAGAAAGCCGCAGTCCCCCCCCCTTCGTGCTCCATGTGACCCGAGAGAGCCCCCCCACTCCTCCCCCGCACCGCTGCCAGGAACATATGTTGTGTCTTTTAACAAATTTGCATAATGAGTCCGCCTCTCATGAATAATGGATGAGGCACGGCGGCCTCTCCGGAGACACTCCGCCATCCATACATTGTTTATTATCTTCATTAGGGCCGTCGTTCCGGGCGATGATGGGATCCGCCCCCTCTGATCCGCCAACGTTCCGCCAAATGTTATACCGCGGTGCTTCGGCGTACGGCGCTACGGTCTGCCGCAACCGCGAAACGAGAGCGATAACTGCGAAGAACCCAACACCCACCCGAAGGGTGCGTCCAGGGCCCCTCAACGCCTCACACTGGCCCCCAGTCTGCTTCAGATCCTATAGGAATGTCGCACACAGGCCTTCCTGATTGGACGAAATGTCCCATCATTGGTGTCAGTGGGAGGAATAGTGCCCCATCATTGGTGTCAGTGGGAGGAATAGTGCCCCATCATCGGTGTCAGTGGGAGGAATAGTGCCCCATCATCGGTGTCAGTGGGAGGAATAGTGCCCCATCATCGGTGTCAGTGGGAGGAATAGTGTCCCATCATCGGTGTCAGTGGGAGGAATAGTGCCCCATCATCGGTGTCAGCGGGAGGAATAGTGCCCCATCATTGGTGTCAGTGGGATGAATAGTGCCCCATCATTGGTGTCAGTGGGAGGAATAGTGCCCCATCATTGGTGTCAGTGGGAGGAATAGTGCCCCATCATTGGTGTCAGTGGGAGGAATAGTGCCCCATCATTGGTGTCAGTGGGATGAATAGTGCCCCATCATTGGTGTCAGTGGGAGGAATAGTGCCCCATCATTGGTGTCAGTGGGAGGAATAGTGCCCCATCATTGGTGTCAGTGGGAGGAATAGTGCCCCATCATTGGTGTCAGTGGGAGGAATAGTGCCCCATCATTGGTATCAGTGGGAGGAATAGTGCCCCATCATTGGTTTCAGTGGGAGGAATAGTGCCCCATCATTGGTATCACTGGGAGGAATAGTGCCCCATCATTGGTGTCAGTGGGAGGAATAGTGCCCCATCATCAGTGTCAGTGGGAGGAATAGTGCCCCATCATTGGTGTCAGTGGGAGGAATAGTGCCCCATCATCAGTGTCAGTGGGAGGAATATTGCCCCATCATTGGTGTCAGTGGGATGAATAGTGCCCCATCATTGGTGTCAGTGGGAGGAATAGTGCCCCATCATTGGTATCAGTGGGAGGAATAGTGCCCCATCATTGGTGTCAGTGGGGGGAATAGTGCCCCATCATTGGTATCAGTGGGAGGAATAGTGCCCCATCATTGGTGTCAGTGGGAGGAATAGTGCCCCATCATTGGTATCACTGGGAGGAATAGTGCCCCATCATTGGTGTCAGTGGGAGGAATAGTGCCCCATCATCGGTGTCAGTGGGAGGAATAGTGCCCCATCATTGGTATCACTGGGAGGAATAGTGTCCCATCATTGGTGTCAGTGGGAGGAATAGTGCCCCATCATTGGTATCACTGGGAGGAATAGTGCCCCATCATTGGTGTCAGTGGGAGGAATAGTGTCCCATCTTTGGTGTCAGTGGGAGGAATAGTGTCCCATCTTTGGTGTCAGTGGGAGGAATAGTGCCCCATCATTGGTGCCAGTGGGAGGAATAGTGCCCCATCATTGGTGTCAGTGGGAGGAATAGTGCCCCATCATTGGTGTCAGTGGGAGGAATAGTGTCCCATCTTTGGTGTCAGTGGGAGGAATAGTGCCCCATCATTGGTGTCAGTGGGGGGAATAGTGCCCCATCATTGGTATCAGTGGGGGGAATAGTGCCCCATCATTGGTGTCAGTGGGAGGAATAGTGCCCCATCATTGGTGTCAGTGGGAGGAATAGCGCCCCATCATTGGTGTCAGTGGGTGGAATAGTGCCCCATCATCGGTGTCAGTGGGAGGAATAGTGCCCCATCATTGGTGTCAGTGGGAGGAATCGTGCCCCATCATTGGTGTCAGTGGGAGGAATCGTGCCCCATCATTGGTGTCAGTGGGAGGAATAGTGCCCCATCATTGGTGTCAGTGGGAGGAATCGTGCCCCATCATTGGTGTCAGTGGGAGGAATCGTGCCCCATCATTGGTGTCAGTGGGAGGAATCGTGCCCCATCATTGGTGCCAGTGGGAGGAATAGTGCCCCATCATTGGTGTCAGTGGGAGGAATAGTGCCCCATCATTGGTGTCAGTGGGAGGAATAGTGTCCCATCTTTGGTGTCAGTGGGAGGAATAGTGCCCCATCATTGGTGTCAGTGGGGGGAATAGTGCCCCATCATTGGTATCAGTGGGGGGAATAGTGCCCCATCATTGGTGTCAGTGGGAGGAATAGTGCCCCATCATTGGTGTCAGTGGGAGGAATAGCGCCCCATCATTGGTGTCAGTGGGTGGAATAGTGCCCCATCATCGGTGTCAGTGGGAGGAATCGTGCCCCATCATTGGTGTCAGTGGGAGGAATCGTGCCCCATCATTGGTGTCAGTGGGAGGAATCGTGCCCCATCATTGGTGTCAGTGGGAGGAATAGTGCCCCATCATTGGTGTCAGTGGGAGGAATCGTGCCCCATCATTGGTGTCAGTGGGAGGAATAGTGCCCCATCATTGGTGTCAGGGGGAGGAATAGCTTCCCAAGGGCTAAAGGGTACATTTTTACCCTCTTTTTCTTCAATGTAAATAAGGACATATACAGTGGGGATCGAAAGTTTGGGCACCCCAGCTAAACATTTGTATTAATGTGCATAAAGAAGCCAAGGAAAGATGGAAAAATCTCCAAAAGGCATCAAATTACAGATTAGACATTCTTATAATATGTCAACAAAAGTTAGATTTTATTTCCATCATTTACACTTTCAAAATAACAGAAAACAAAAAAATGGCGTCTGCAAAAGTTTGGGCACCCTGCAGAATTTATAGCATGCACTGCCCCCTTTGCCAAGCTGAGACCTGCCAGTGTCATGGATTGTTCTCAATCATCGTCTGGGAAGACCAGGTGATGTCAATCTCAAAGGTTTTAAATGCCCCGACTCATCTGACCTTGCCCCAACAATCAGCACCATGGGTTCTTCTAAGCAGTTGTCTAGAAAACTGAAACTGAAAATAGTTGACGCTCACAAAGCTGGAGAAGGCTATAAGAAGATAGCAAAGCGTTTTCAGATGTCAATATCCTCTGTTCGGAATGTCATTAAGAAATGGCAGTTATCAGGAACAGTGGAAGTTAAAGCAAGATCTGGAAGACCAAGAAAAATATCAGACAGAACAGCTCGCAGGATTGTGAGAAAAACACTTCAAAACCCACGTTTGACTGCACGATCCCTCCAGAAAGATCTGGCAGACACTGGAGTTGTGGTCACTATTCCACTATAAAGAGATACTTGTACAAATATGGTCTTCATGGAAGAGTCATCAGAAGAAAACCTCTTCTACGTCCTCACCACAAAAATCATCGTTTGAACTTTGCAAATGAACATATAGACAAGCCTGATGCATTTTGGAAACAAGTTCTGTGGACCGATGAGGTTAAAATTGAACTTTTTGGCCGGAATGAGCAAAGGTACGTTTGGAGAAGAAGGGCCACAGAATTTAATGAAAAGAACCTCTGTCCAACTGTGAAGCATGGGGTTGGATCAATCATGCTTTGGGGTTGTACTGCAGCCAGTGGCACAGGGAACATCTCACGAGTAGAAATAAAAATGGATTCAATAAAATTTCAGCAAATTTTGGATGGTAACTTGATGCCATCTGTGAAAAAGCTGAAGTTAAAGAGAGGATGGCTTCTACAAATGGATAATGATCCTAAACACACCTCGAAATCCACGGGGGATTACATCAAGAGGCGTAAACTGAAGGTTTTGCCATGGCCTTCACAATCTCCTGACCTCAACATCATTGAAAATCTATGGATAGACCTTAAAAGAGCCGTGCGTGACAGACAGCCCAGAAATCTCAAAGAACTGGAAGACTTTTGTAAGGAAGAATGGGCAAAGAGACCTCAAACAAGAACTGAAAGACTCTTGGCTGGCTACAAAAAGCCTTTACAAGCTGTGATACTTGCCAAAGGGGGCAGTACAAGATATTAACTCTGCAGGGGGCCCAAACTTTTGCAGACGCCATTTTTTTGTTTTCTGTTATTTTGAAAGTGTAAATGATGGAAATAAAATCTAACTTTTGTTGACATATTATAAGAATGTCTAATCTGTAATTTGATGCCTTTTGGAGATTTTTCCATCTTTCCTTGGCTTCTTTAACACATTAATACACATTTTTAGCTGGGGGGCCCAAACTTTCCATCCCCACTGTACTTTCCGGTGTGTTTTTGATGCTTTCTGGTTCATTTTTTCCCTGTGCGTTCCGATGCGTTTTTGATGCGTTTTACCGCGTTCCAGTCCAGTTCTGTGCAGGAAATGCCGCCTGTTCTCCTTTTGTCTGGTGTGAACGCTGCCATTGGACACCATGTAATCGACAATCGATGCGTTTTTGGCGGGACTGCGGGGGGTGCGATCCGCCTTTATCAATGTTTACAAATAATGTGCGATTTGGTGCACATTCCTGGACGCGACATTCACACTATTGTGCGATATACCCGGCGCTCACGTAGAGACGCAAAACGGCGCTCATTGTACTTTTGGCGTCATTCATTACTATCGGCGCCCCAAAAGTGGCAAAATACGGGGTTAGAAAATGCGCAAAGCTCAGAAAAGGTGAACGAGCTGCTTTGGGAAAACATCGGCCGCCCCCCATACACGTCCAAAAAACCGCGAGCTGGCGCGACGCCTGACCTCACGTCATGATTTGGAGATAATGCAGCGGAGAGGAGTGAGACTTCCCAGTGTGATGTGAAGCTTCCGCCCCTCACAGAATATTCCGGTCATCCCAGCGTTTGGCGAGATGCGAAGATCTTCCAGCTGCTGGAGTAGGATTTTATCTCTGTGTCCCCATGAGATGGATTCTCCCTCACTTCCTGTTCCGGTGACACCAGGGTAGACTTTGTCGCTGTAGTAAGATGTGCTAATCAGCTGATTCCCTGCCGCACCTTAACAGGCAGAGGCGTGCGGTGCATTGTGGGATGGTGGGCGTATCCGAGCTGCGACTCAGAGAGAAGTCAACATTTGCATATTGCGTGCTGTGGGGGTTCCGCCTCCAGCTTTATTCATTGTACTTTAATGACAGGTCCACTTTAAGACCCTCCCCCCCTGACTCCCACAACCCCCACCCCCCCCCATCTACCAGCCTCCTCCAGGTTATAGATAATCTTTGCTGTCTCAGTGGTAATGTATATGGGGGGGGGGGAGGGGGGGTGACGGGCGGAGACAGCTGGAGGGTCCCAGATGACCTATACAGCCTTATAGGGGGCGGGGCATCATCCAATGAGAGCGACACGGCGTAATACGGCGACATTCTGCAACATTGTATCACCTGCAGACTGAAGGGAATGTTACATTGTTCTGTGTACTGCGCCGCGGTCTATGTCAGAGCTACATACATGTATAATGATAGTGTGTGACTGTGGGGGAGGGGACATTAGAGTGTAAGCTCCTCTGTACAGAGACTGATGTGACTGGGGGGGAGGGGACATTAGAGTGTAAGCTCCTCTATACAGAGACTGATGTGACTGGGGGGGAGGGGACATTAGAGTGTAAGCTCCTCTGTACAGAGACTGATGTGACTGTGGGGGAGGGGACATTAGAGCGTAAGCTCCTCTGCTACAGAGACTGATGTGACTGTGGGGGAGGGGACATTAGAGTGTAAGCTCCTCTGTACAGAGACTGATGTGACTGTGGGGGAGGGGACATTAGAGTGTAAGCTCCTCTGGTACAGGGATTGATGTGACTGTGGGGGAGGGGACATTAGAGTGTAAGCTCCTCTGTACAGAGACTGATGTGACTGTGGGGGAGGGGACATTAGAGTGTAAGCTCCTCTGCTACAGAGACTGATGTGACTGTGGGGGAGGGGACATTAGAGTGTAAGCTCCTCTGTACAGAGACTGATGTGACTGTGGGGGAGGGGACATTAGAGTGTAAGCTCCTCTGTACAGAGACTGATGTGACTGTGGGGGAGGGGACATTAGAGCGTAAGCTCCTCTGCTACAGAGACTGATGTGACTGTGGGGGAGGGGACATTAGAGTGTAAGCTCCTCTGTACAGAGACTGATGTGACTGTGGGGGAGGGGACATTAGAGTGTAAGCTCCTCTGTACACAGACTGATGGGACCGTGGGGGAGGGGACATTAGAGCGTAAGCTCCTCTGGTACAGAGACTGATGTGACCGTGGGGGAGGGGACATTAGAGCGTAAGCTCCTCTGGTACAGAGACTGATGTGACTGTGGGGGAGGGGACATTAGAGTGTAAGCTCCTCTGTACAGAGACTGATGTGACTGTGGGGGACGGGACATTAGAGCGTAAGCTCCTCTGGTACAGAGACTGATGTGACTGTGGGGGAGGGGACATTAGAGTGTAAGCTCCTCTGGCACAGAGACTGATGTGACTGTGGGGGAGGGGACATTAGAGTGTAAGCTCCTCTGGCACAGAGACTGATGTGACTGTGGGGGAGGGGACATTAGAGTGTAAGCTCCTCTGGCACAGAGACTGATGTGACTGTGGGGGAGGGGACATTAGAGTGTAAGCTCCTCTGGCACAGAGACTGATGCGGTTGATGGTCACATGATGATCAGAATGTTTGGGTTTCGGATTCTCCTTGTGGTCGGACCCTCCGTGGGACACTTGCAGGGGAGTCACAAGTCTCTCTGCAGCTCAGGGACAGGCAGGGCATGCTGTAACTTCTAGTCCCCCCCATCCTCTGAGTACCGGAGACCCTGGATGGGTGGATGATGCCGCCTCCCCTTCCTCACCCAATGAAGCCCCCCCCCCCCCTGCGCTCCTCTCGGCGCTCCCTGCGCTAATGACATGCAAATGAGATGCTAATGTGCCGGGAGAAGTTCTGTGGAGCTGACAAATGACTCATCCTGGGACCCGTCCCCCCCGGGTGCTGATTAATGTGCGTTCAGCGCTGGTGGCGAGCGGCGCCCTGCGACGGGCTGCCATGTTCCCGGGGAATGGCGAAGGATCTTGATTGGACTTTGTGGACCCCGGAGGAAACTCTGCTGGCTGGTGGTGGGGGGAAGGGGAGGGGGGGGTAGCGGTTGATTAGCAGTAAATCTCTCGTTGCGAGGGGGGGTGTCGGGGGGGGAGGGGAGCGCTGCGCTCCGATGGGCCGGCGACGCGGATTCCCGTGGCCGATGGGACTTTACCGCACAAATTCCCAAAGATGGCTCCAGTCTGAGGGGCTCATTCCGCGTCGTCCGCCGAGCGCCGAATCTCATGATTGTCCCCTCGATACATTGTAGCCGGAAATCTCCAATCGCCTCAATCGAGCCGGGGGTGGGGGCGGGGCTTTTAGGGCGGAACACCACAGAATTAAGCAGCGTGGCGGTGTCGCCTTCCCGCCCACTGACTGCTGATTGGTCATGAACTCTGCTCACTCTGATCTCTCCTCCTGTCCACACGTGCATCAGCCACAACCTGATTGGCTTTCAGTGCCGTCCACCCCGGACACGTGCAGAAAGAAATCGGATCGATTTGTCAAGCGACTCATTTCGTTTCGTTTGTTCGACCCGATTCAAATCTTCCCGATAGATTTTAATTACTCGAATTTCACGCCAATCGAAAATAATGAGTCGCTCTGAATTTATTGTGAAGAACAGCTGGTTCTACTCTGTTTGAATTTCAAATTTCAGAAGACGGCTATATTCATTCTACTTTATTCTATTCTATTCTTTTTTATTCTATTCTATTTGAAATTCAAATTTAGAAAATAATAGAATAAAACAGAACAAAAAAGAATAGAAAAAAAAGAATAAAATAGAAAATATAGCGTCTTCTTTAATTTGAATTTTGAAAAGAATAGAATAAAAAAGAATTGAATAGAATAACGTAGACTGAATATAGCTGTCTTCTAAAATTCAGATTTTTAAAATAATACAATAAAGCAGAACAGAGTAGGATAGAAAATAAAAGAACAGAATAGAAAATAGAATAGAACAGATGAGAAAAGAATAGAAAGATTATAGCTGTCTTCTGAAATTCCAATTTTAGAAGACAAATATATTCTTTCTATTCTATTCTTTTCTAAATTTGAATTTCGGAAGACAGCTATACTCTTTCTTTCTGTTCTATTCTGTTGTTTTCTCTTCTGTTCTATTCTATTTTCTATTCTTTTATTTTCTATCCTACTCTCTTCTGTTTTATTGTATTCTTTTCAAAATCTGAATTTTAGAAGACAGATCTATTCATTCTACGTTATTCTATTCTGTTTTATTCAATTCTTTTAGAAAATCAAATTTCAGAAGACACTATATTCTTTCTATTCTGTTCTTTTTGTCTATTCTGTTTTGTTCTGTTCTATTCTATTCTTTTCTAAATTTGAATTTAGGAAGACAGCTATATTCTTTCTATTCTATTCTTCTCTCTTCTGTTCTATTTTCCATTTTATTCTTTTAATTTCTGTTCTACTCTGTTCTTTTTTTTTCTATTCTTTTCGAAATTCGAATTTTAGAAGGCGGCAATATTTATTCTACTTTATACTATTCTATTCTTTTCAAAATTCAAATTTCAGAAGACGGCTATACTGTTTCTATTCTATTCTTTTCTCTTCACTTCTATTCCTTTCTATTTTCTATTATATTCCTTTATTTTCTATTCTACTCTGTTCTGTTTTATTCTTTTTTTTTATTTATTTTAATTTCAGAAGACGGTTATATTTGTTCTGTTTTATTTATTTTTTATTCTGTTCTGTTTTATTCTATTCTATTCTTTTTTAAATTTGAATTTCAGAAGACAGGTATATTCTTTCTATTTTGTTCTCTCTCTATTTATTTTCTATTCATTTCCAATCTATCTTTTTTACTCTATTATTTTCTATTCTATTCTTTAAAATTTTGGAGCACAGCTGTACTCTTTCTTTTCTATTCTGGTCTATTCTGTTTCTATTATTTTCTATTCTATTCCTTTATGTTTTATTCTATTTTATTTTCTATGATATTTTTTTTTACTCTGTTGTTTTCTATTCTGTTCTGTTTTATTCAATTCTATTCTTTTCAAAATTTGCATTTCTAAAGAGGGCTATATTTTTTCTATGTTATTCTATTCTATTTTATGTTAACTTCTATTCTTTTCCATTTTTTTCTGTTATATTCTGTTATATTCTAAATTTTAATTTCGGAAGACGGCTATAATCTTTCAATTCTATTCTTTTCTATTCTAGTCTATTATTTCCTATTCTATTCATTTATTTATTATTCTAACATTTTATTTTCTACTCTTCTTTTCTATCCCATGCCTTTATTTTCTATTCCATTCTATTCTTTTATTTTCCATTCTATTCTATTTTATTTTCTAATCTCCTCCATGCTCTTGTCTCCTCCAATCTCCTCCATGCTCTTGTCTCCTGGAATCTCCTCCATGCTCTCGTCTCCTGGAATCTCCTCCATGCTCTTGTCTCCTGGAATCTCCTTCATGCTCTTGTCTCCCGGAATCTCCTCCATGCTCTTGTCTCCCGGAATCTCCTCCATGCTCTTGTCTCCTGGAATCTCCTCCATGCTCTTGTCTCCTGGAATCTCCTCCATGCTCTTGTCTCTTGGAATCTCCTCCGTGCTCTTGTCTCCTGGAATCTCCTCCATGCTCTTGTCTCCTGGAATCCCCTCCATGCTCTTGTCTCCTGGAATCTCCTCCATGCTCTTGTCTCCTGGAATCTCCTCCATGCTCTTGTCTCCTGGAATCTCCTCCATGCTCTCGTCTCCTGGAATCTCCTCCATGCTCTTGTCTCCTGGAATCTCCTCCATGCTCTTGTCTCCTGGAATCTCCTCCATGCTCTCGTCTCCTGGAATCTCCTCCATGCTCTCGTCTCCTGGAATCTCCTCCATGCTCTCGTCTCCTGGAATCTCCTCCATGCTCTCGTCTCCTGGAATCTCCTCCGTGCTCTTGTCTCCTGGAATCTCCTCCATGCTCTTGTCTCCTGGAATCTCCTCCATGCTCTTGAGACTGTGCTGGGAGACACAGCAAACCTTCTGGCAATGGCAGGTATTGATGTTCCATCCTGGAGGAGTTGGACTGCCTGTGCAACCTCTGTAGGGTCCAGGTATGGCCTCATGCTACCAGTAGTGACACTGACCCCTTCAGTGTCAAAAAAGATGAGTAGGGAAAAAAATGTCAGTGGCCTCCACCTGTAAAACCATTCCTGTTTTGGGGGTCGTCTCATTGTTGCCCATCTAGTGCACCTGTTGTTAATTTCATGAACACCAAAGCAGCTGAAACTGATTACCGCCCCCCTCTGCGACTTCCCTGACCAGATCCATATCCCGGGAGTGTCACTGACTTGATCCTAGATTACAAGTCTTCCTTTCATTTTTTTGAGCCGGGTTGAAACAAACGCACTGCTCCAAAGTGCGACGCTGAGAAACACGCAAAAAAACCGCACCGACTGGAACGCCATGAAGGCGGGGGACCGTAGAGAGCAGTATGCACGACTCCACATCCCCCCCGCCACACTCCTCTCTCATAGGTCTATAAAATGATATGAAATTGTCACTCTTTTCCGCGGCGTTGTGGCGACTTTCCGCCTCTGTGATTTTGCGCAATTATTCGCCCACTTTGTAGCGGGTTCCAGCGAGCCGCGATAGACGAGCTTATTCCTCTTTTTCCTCCACCTGGACGATTAATCTTACTTAATCTCGCCGTGTTTTTCCTCCGGAGAGATTAATCGCGGCAGATCTAATCACGCTTCAGCGAAAGACCCTCAAAGCCGCAAAAGCGTCCGCGTGCGGCGCGGCGGAGATCAATACCGGGGGACAAGCGAGTAACAAGAGCTGGAATATCAATGAGTCCCCTCGCCTATTGTCCTGTACATGGAGGCCCCCACCTTCGGGTCACCGGAACCTCGCTGCCTCTACGCGGCCTCCTGCGATTTGTACTCCACGCGTCGCCCTCCCGCCGTCTCCTTATATGCCGATCGGGCGCAATTCTCGGAGAGGCGACTTTGTTCCGCCGCGCCCTCCGCACGAGAATTGGTTGTATGTGAAGCGCAGTAAGGAGAGAAATATCTGCTGGAGGGTGAAGGGACGAGGATGAAAAGCACAGACGAGCGCTAGATGGCATGAAAACTGCGGGATGACGTAGACTGGAGAGCAGGGTGAAGGCGGAGGACTTCTTTATATGGCGGCTTCCTGTGGTTGCTGGGAAAAGGGAGACCGGTGATGGCCCCTCGGGGGCGCCAGGGAGGAGATCCGCCCAACGATTGCCACGTCCTTCCGCTATTCCCTGGATTCCCACAGAGACACAAACTACTGGGGGAAATCTCCCCATTGTGGGAGGGGCAGAGACACAAACTACTGCAGGGAATCTCCCCATTGTGGGAGGGGCAGAGACACAAACTACTTGGGGGTAATCTCCCGATTGTGGGAGGGGCAAAGACACAAACTACTGGGGGAAATCTCCCCATTGTGGGAGGGGCAGAGACACAAACTACTGGGGGGAATCTCCCCATTGTGGGAGGGGCAGAGACACAAACTATTGGGGGGAATCTCCCCATTGTGGGAGGGACACAGACACAAACAACTGGGGGGAAATCTCATTGTGGGAGGGGCAGAGACACAAACTACTTGGGGGTAATCTCCCCATTGTGGGAGGGGCAGAGACACAAACTACTGGGGGAAATCTGCCCATTGTGGGAGGGGCAGAGACACAGTCTACTGGGAGGAAATCTCATTGTGGGAGGGGCAGAGACACAAACTACTTGGGGGAATCTCCCCATTGTGGGAGGGGCAGAGACACAAACTACTGGGGGGAATCTCCCCATTGTGGGAGGGGCAGAGACACAAACTACTGGGGGGAATCTCCCCATTGTGGGAGGGGCAGACACAAACTACTGGGGGGAATCTCCCCATTGTGGGAGGGACACAGACACAAACTACTGGGGGGAATCTCCCCATTGTGGGAGGGGCAGAGACACAAACTACTGGGGGGAATCTCCCCATTGTGGGAGGGACACAGACACAAACTACTGGGGGGAATCTCCCCATTGTGGGAAGGGCAGAGACACAAACTACTGGGGGGAATCTCCCCATTGTGGGAGGGGCAGAGACACAAACTACTGGGGGGAATCTCCCCATTGTGGGAGGGACACAGACACAAACTACTGGGGGGAATCTCCCCATTGTGGGAGGGACACAGACACAAACTACTGGGGGGAATCTCCCCATTGTGGGAGGGACACAGACACAAACAACTGGGGGGAAATCTCATTGTGGGAGGGGCAGAGACACAAACTACCGTTGATTATCTGACCACTGGGGTCTCCGAGCTGTAGAAGACTCTACCAGGTAGTCCACCTCCCCTCTGCCCATGGAGGACATGAATATCAGTTTGGGTGTAGTTGTCCTTTAAGTCTTAGTGTTCTGTGCCTCTTTCTATATGTTCTCAGTACAGATGTCGGATTTGGAAGCTCAGAGGGAAGTCGCTGGTTTTGGCCCCTGTGGCTGGGCCGGGTATATTTGTTTTCGCTCCGGTTGGGGCCCCGTCGCCTCGCTGGGCTGTGTGTTTGTAATCTGCTCAGACCTTGGCACACCTTGTCTGTCTGCACGCTTCTCTGCGGACACGCCATTAATCAGACAGGCGGCAAGCTGTGATTGGCTGATAAGCTTCACCTAGTGGACAGATTGAGGTGTTGGGAGAGATAACAGCAAATCCCGCCATTCCCTATCTCTGCAGATCTCGCTGTGCCATAGCCGCCCGTCCTCACCGGGTTTAATAGATCAGATCAGCTCCTGCTATTGGCTCATTGCAGAGAGAGGACATTATACAGCGCTGGGGGGGACCACAATGAGGGGCCATTTTATGCCTGGCATTGGGGCCTCCACTTCTGAAATGATGTTGGATGACGATTTCCAGTGAATATCTTATTCTGTAGAGGCAGCAACCCATCAATGGTTCACCAAAATCGGCAAAATAGCCGCGTCGTGTCTTACCGAACTTCTCTGGTTCATGAAACTTTGACTTGGAAACTTCAGATATAATAAAACCATTGAAAAGAGGCTAAAAAAGTGCTGTGTCTCTGCCCCTCCCACAATGGGGACATTTCCTTAAGTAGTTTGTGTCTCTGCCCCTCCCACAATGGGGACATTTCCTTAAGTAGTTTGTGTCTCTGCCCCTCCCACAATGGGGAGATTTCCTGCAGTAGTTTGTGTCTGCCCCTCCCACAATGGGGAGATTTTCCCCAGTAGTTTGTGTCTCTGCCCCACCCACAATGGGGAGATTTCCCACAGTAGTTTGTGTCTCTGCCCCGCCCACAATGGGGAGATTTCCTTAAGTAGTTTGTGTCTCTGCCCCTCCCACAATGGGGAGATTTCCTGCAGTAGTTTGTGTCTGCCCCTCCCACAATGGGGAGATTTCCCCCAGTAATTTGTGTCTCTGCCCCACCCACAATGGGGAGATTTCCCACAGTAGTTTGTGTCTCTGCCCCGCCCACAATGGGGAGATTTCCTCCCTTAGTTTGTGTCTCTGCCCCTCCCACAATGGGGAGATTTCCTGCAGTATTTCATGTCTCTGCCCCTCCCACATTGGGGAGATTTCCCCCAGTAGTCTGTGTCAATGCCCCTCCCACTATGGGGAGATTTCCCCCAGTAGTTTGTGCCTCTGCCCCCCCCACAATGGGAGATTTCCTGTAGTAGTTTGTGTCTCTGCCCCTTCCACAATGGGGAGATTTCCTGCAGTAGTTTGTGTCTCTGCCCCTCCCACAATGGGGAGATTTTCTGCAGTAGTTCGTGCCTCTGCCCCTCCCACAATGGGGAGATATACTGCAGTAGTTGGTGTCTCTGCCCCCCCCCCCCCCACAATAGGGAGATTTCCTGTAGTAGTTTGTGCCTCTGTCCCTCCCACAATGGGGAGATTTCCTGCAGTAGTTCATGCCTCTGCCCCTCCCACAATGAAGGTGTTTCTCTCTCACAGCCAAACTTCCTAACTCTTTGTGTATACTAGATTACGTAGAATCCATTGGGGAAGGGTGACACCATCACCAAGGGGTCAACTAGACATTGTTTTGAGAAAACTGTGTTGGGACCGGTTTTGGTTCAAGTTGTCTTGCAGTTGGTATGAATGGTGCACCATGGGATTGTCCACAACCTGCCATGATGCTGCATTGGGCCCCGGGAGGATCAATTACACTGAACATTAGACACCTCTAGGGATTCATCACCAATTTGGGGAAATCTCTGAAGATGAGAGGACATTGTTGGTGAATGGTGATGTGATGGGGGAATGGAAGGGAATTGTAGAAGTTGAACTCTTCGGAACTGAGGAGACGAGAAGAGATTCTCATCTGTGAGATACGAATAGATTTCTTCACGTTCTGGGACTAGACAAAGGATGAGGAACATTTGGGGAAATCTCTGAAGATGAGAGGACATTGTTGGTGAATGGTGATGTGATGGGGGAATGGAAGGGATTTGTAGAAGTTGAACTCTTCGGAACTGAGGAGACGCGAAGAGATTCTCGTCTTTGAGATATGAATAGATTTCTTCACGTTCTGGGACTAGACAAAGGTTGAGGAACATTTGGGGAAATCTCTGAAGATGAGAGGACATTGTTGGTGAATAGTGATGTGATGGGGGAATGGAAGGGATTTGTAGAAGTTGAACTCTTCGGAACTGAGGAGACGCGAAGAGATTCTCGTCTGTGAGATACGAATAGATTTCTTCACGTTCTGGGACTAGACAAAGGATGAGGAACATTGGCCGCGGTTGGGTCATTGACCCGAGTCGTTGAGCCATGCTCTGTTGGTATTCGTAGGAAGAATGGCGGTGAAGTGAGTCGGAAGAAGTGTTGATGGAGCCATAATTGAGGTTAAGGAAGGTTAATGGCTGTGAAGGTCAGGAGAACGCTTCATCCTTTCGTCCTACTCGCTGGGCCTGATAAGAAGATGTCTCCGCTGTCATGGGTGAGGTGTATCTCACAAATACAAATGTTTCCACTCAAACAGCCCCCCCCCCCCCCAATGTGCGCAGTTGTTTTGGTAGAGCCCCCCTATTTTGGAGCACCCTACGACTGCAGAGCTGGGACGCGGTCTGACGCGTGCCAGGGTGACACGTGGACCGGCCCTCCCGCCTCTTCTGGTCACATGACTCACAGGTGGCTGGCTAAATTTATCTGCCAGTGTCTAATTTGTGGCACATAAATAGCAGATCCTAGATTAGTGCGATGCGTGCAAAATCTCAACGACCACTTCATCGCCGGAGCGGAGAACGAGAGAGAGCTGCTTATTATCCCCTCCAGCTTGTGTTTCAGGGTGACGCGCTTCCTAGCAACCGAATGTAATGACACGGAGTAACTCCTCGCTGTCACGGGAGATAAAACCGCCAACATCTGCTCCATGCTGATAAGTCATGTGATGTGCCGCGCCATAGACTCCATGGCCGTTGGGCCCCGTACACCTGGGCTTTCACAGGGAACATACGGTTTGCAATGCTGTTACCCTGAAAATGCGGCATGGGGGTCTTCAGGTTGCCTCGAATGCAGCATGTTCGCTGTACCCAACCGATTCTTTAGAGGCCTAATCCCCGTTCGGTGGCCCAAGGGCCACGTACTGGCCTTTGGTACTTAATGTGCGGTCCTCGGGCCTTAACAGAAGGTGGTTGGTATTTTCCTTGTCTAGGTTCACTCAGGGACAGTAAAAGGAATTATTCATTAAACTGGTTTCTGTTTCTTTCACACATCTGTACTATTTATGAGCTTTGCGTTCTTTTCCAATCTTTCTATAATGGATCTTGCTGGGAGGAATATCAGATGTGCCGCCAATAATTATATAGAGGACTGTGGGGAGCTCAGAGCTTTTAAATGGACTAAAAGGCCAATGAAATCTAGCAGTGTAATTTAATGTGTCCCTGGTCTCTCCTGCAGCAGGTCTCCAGTCTCCAACCACCTCCTGTAAGATCTTCCCAGTCTCCAACCAACTCCTGTAGGATGTCCCCAATCTCCAACCGCGCCTGTAAGATGTTCCCAGTCTCCAACCACCTTCTATAAGATGTTCCCAGTCTCGAACCACCTCCTGTAGGATGTCCCCAATCTTTAACCACCTCCTGTAAGATGTCCCAAGTCTCCAACCAACTCCTGTAGGATGTCCCCAATCTCCAACCGCATCCTGTAAGATGTTCCCAGTCTCCAACCACCTTCTATACGATGTTCCCAGTCTCCAACCACCTCCTGTAAGATGTTCTTAGTCTCCAACCACCTCTTGTAAGATGTTCTTAGTCTCCAACCACCTCCTGTAAGATATTCCCAGTCTCCAACCACCTCCTGTAGAATGTCCCCAATCTCCAACCACCTCCTGTAAGATGTTCCCAGTCTCCAGCCACCTCCTGTAGGATGTCCCCAATCTCCAACCACCTCCTGTAAGATGTTCCCAGTCTCCAACTACCTCCTGTAGGATTTCCCCAGTCTCCAACCACCTCCTGTAAGATGCCCCCAGTCTCCAGCCACCTCCTGTAAGATGCCCCCAGTCTCCAACCACCTCCTGCAAGATGCCCCCAGTCTCCAACCACCTCCTGTAATATGTTCCCAGTCTCCAACCACCTCCTGTAGGATGCCCCCAGTCTCCAACCACCTCCTGTAAGATGTTCCCAGTATACAACCTACTCCTGTAAGATGTTCCCAGTCTACAACCACCTCCTGTAGGATGCCCTCAGTCTCCAACCACCTCCTGTAAGATATTCCCACTCTCCAACTACCTCCTGAAATAAGTTCCCAGTCTCCAACCACCTCCTGTAGGATGTCCCCAATCTCCAACCACCTCCTGTAAGATGTTCCCAGTCTACAACCTACTCCTGTAAGATGTTCCCAGTCTCCAACCACCTCCTGTAGGATGTCCCCAATCTACAACCACCTCCTGTAGGATGTCCCCAATCTACAACCACCTCCTGTAAGATGTTCCCAGTCTCCAACCACCTCCTGTAGGATGTCCCCAATCTCCAACCACCTCCTGTAAGATGTTCCCAGTTTCCAACCACCTCTTACAGAATGTCTGTAGTCTTCATCCATGTCCTGTAGCATGTCCCTAGTTTCCAGCTGCGTCCTGCTGCATGTTCCCAGTCTCAAAGCACATCTTGTAGCATGCCGCCAGTTTTCATCTATGTCCTGTAGCATGTTCACAGTCTTCAACCACATTCAGTAGCATGTCCCCGGTCTCCAGCCACTTGTTATTGAATGTCCCCAGTCTTCATCCATGTCTCATAACATGTCCCCAGTCACCAACCACATCCTTTAACATGTCCCCATTCTCCAGCCACATTCTGAACCATGTCCCCAGTCTCCAACCACATCCAGTAGGTTGTCCCCAGTCTCTAATCACATCCTGTAGCATGTCCCCAGTCTTCAGCCACCTCCTGTAGGATGTCCCCAATCTCCAACCACCTCCTGTAAGATGTACTCACTCCCTAGTCTCCAACCACCTCCTGTAAGATGTCTACAGTCTCCAATCACCTCCTGTAGGATGTTTGCAGTCTCCAACCACCTCCTGTAGGATGTCCCCAATCTCCAACCATTCCTGTAAGATGTCCCCAGTTTCCAACCATCTCTTACAGAATGTCCGTAGTCTTCATCCATGTCATGTAGCATGTCCCTAGTTTCCAGCTACATCCTGCTGCATGTCCCCAGTCTCCAACCACATCCTATAACATGTCCCCATTCTCCGGCCACATTCTGAACCATGTCCCCAGTTTCCAACCACCTTCTGTAGGATGTCCCAAGTCTCCAACCACCACCTGAAGGATGTCCCCAGTCTCCAACCACCTCCTGTAATATATTTCCAGTCTCCAACCACTTCCTATAACATGTCCCCAGTTTCCAACCATCTCCTGTAGGATGTCCCCAGTCTTAAATCACATCCTGTAGCAAGTCTCCAGTCACCTCTTGTTGCTTGTCCCCATTCTACAACCATGCCTTGTAGCATGCCCCCAGCATCCAATCACGTCATGTAACATGTTTCCAGTCTCCTTCTTGTAGCATGCCCATAGTCTCCATCCATGTCCTGTAGCATGTCCCCAATCTCCAAGAATGTTCTGTAACAATTTCTAAGTCTCCAATCACCTCTTGTAGCATGTCCCAATCTCTAACTATGTCCTGTAGCATGCCCCCAGTCTCCAACCACCTCCTGTAGGATGTCCCCAGTCTCCAACCCCCACTTGTAGAAGGTACCCAGTCACCAACCATGTCATATAGCATGTCCCCAGTCTCCAACCATGTCATATAGCATGTGCCCAGTCTTCCCATGTTCACATTCTCCAACCAGCTCCTGTAGGATGTTCCCATTCTCCAACTTCCACTTGTAGAAGGTACCCAGTCACCAACCATGTCGTATAGCATGTCCCAGTCTCCAACCATGTCATATAGCATGTCCCCAGTCTCCAACCATGTCATATATAGCATGTCCCCAGTCTCCAACCATGTCATATAGCATGTCCCCAGTCTCCAACCATGTCATATAGCATGTCCCCGGTCTTCCCATGTTCACATTCTCCAACCAGCTCCTGTAGGATGTCCACAGTCTCTGACCATCTCCTGAAGCACGTCCAGAGTCTCCAGTCACCCCTTGTGGGATGTCCATGCTCTCTGACCATAACCTATAGTACATCTGCGTTCTGTTTTCTGTGCCATTAGATACATGTTATGTCTGACCCTTTGAAGAAGTCAGGGGCCACACGTGAGGCTTCTGACGTCAAATAAATTGACCAAAACTGCTTTAGAGGCTCAGGGTGGCCTAACGCTTCTACAAACCAACTGTGAACTCCTATGTCCATTGGATTCCCATGTCGCTCCTTTCCCGCACATAGGGCAGCCCATTGACATGAATGAAATGCGCATCTCTCAAAATGCAAAAAAAATGTCTAGTTTGCAATGAATGGGGTCTAAAAAGTAAAATACTCGTTAGAACTCTTTTTGGGGGGCGAGCAGTGACCTCTATGTCCCCATCATGGCGAATTTACCCGCACTTCCTGTCCGGTTGCAGAGATCACCTGGACAGGTAATGAGGGGAAATCTCCCGCACTCCCCAACGTCGGTTCCCACACTACAAATTTTTTTCGGTTGTTATATTTTACATTTTATAAAAATTGCATCATCAGTGGAACTGCAAGTCTCAGCATGATCCCCCCCCACCCCCCCGCGCCAAACTCATCCGCCGCAGAGCTGCGGGAATGCAGAGTTTTTTTAATTCCAACCTTGTGCTGTGGGGTATACACGGCAATGATTAAAGCGTAAGCTCTTGAGAGATCTTTTTTTTTTTTTCCCCCCCGGAATTTCACGCGGGATTAATCCGCAGAATGTCTGCCGCGCATGGCCTCCCCCCCCCCACCCCCACCCCTTGCCGACCTCTCCCGGGCGCAGGAGATAAGCGAAGGCGCCCAGATGCCTCTAAGCCCGCCGCGCTCGCTGCTGCAGACGCTTTGCATTTGGTATGTAATCTCCTGGGCAGGGATGCTTGTCATTAAGCTGCGAAATCTTCGCTTCGCTCCGCGGCAGCCATTTTTTTTCCCCAGCCTCTTGGCCGTTCCTGACCTCGCTTTCCACGATGGGATTGTCAGAGCGCGAAGCAAACGTGCGCAAAAAACCCCCAATTTTTTTTAAAAAAAATTTATTTTTGGTTTTAATCTTTTCATTTTGTGCCGTAAATTCCTCCAGCTGCTGGAAATGAGAATCGGCGCCAAACGTTTGCGGAGAAAGGTGGGGGGGGGGGGGAAGCGTCTGGCACGTGCGAGGGGAGCGCGCGTCGCCTGTCTCTACGGGAGAGGAGGTGGGCGTTCGCTGACAAGGAGCGAGCCGATGTGTGTGTGTGTTTTCACGTTCTGCGAAGTGTTACTATAACGAGGGAGCGCGGCGTGCGGCGTTGGCGTGCCAGCCAGGAGGGGATGACATAATTAGACAGTTTAGGAGTGACACCTGGGCTAATGTGATCGTCATTAACGGGAACACTTGTGGGGGGAGTCGTTGGGCCGCCTGTCGCTGCTCCACTCGCAGGCTGTTGTGCTTTGTCTGGCGTGTTGTATGGAGGGATCATTGTGTGTATATCTCCCCGAGCTCACACACACGCGCACGCACACACACACACACACACACACACGCACACACACATGCACACACACACACACATACACAAACACACACGCGCACGCGCGCACGCACACACATGCGCGCACACACACGAACACACGCGCACACACACACACAGGCATGCACACACATACACGAACACACGCGCACACACACACGCACACACACACAGGCACGCACACACGCGCGCACACACACATACACGAACACACACGCGCACACACACACACACACATACACAAACACACACGCGCACGCGCGCACGCGCGCACACACACGCGCGCACACACACGAACACACGCGCACACACACACACAGGCACGCACACACATACACGAACACACGCGCACACACACACGCACACACACACAGGCACGCACACACACGCGCACACACACACACACACACACACGCACACACACACGCGCGCACACACACACATACACGAACACACACGCGCGCACACACACACATACACGAACACACGCGCGCACACGCACACACACACGCGCAGGCACATGCACACACACGCACACACACACCGCGAACTTGGCGAGGGAGATAATCCGGCGCACAGAACCTTTCATCCCTCCGGGGGGGTTGGTGGCGAGTCCGGGGGGCTGGAGATAGACCAAGAGGCTTAAGGTGGACCCATCATCGGATATATTGCTCCCCGGATCTTACATACATTGCTGGAAGAATTCCTGATATTTAGCATCTCTCACAGAGATCACAGGACTTCCGTCTGACAGAAGGACGGCGCCATCTCTATTTGGGCATCATCCGGGGTCATCATTTATTTCCTGGACTCAGAGATGACACAATCATGTAAATCCCGGTGAATGCGCAGTTCCTGGCTGTGTTCACAAATGTCTGACACAGATCAGCCCCCTGCTGCAGCCTCTCACCTTGCTACAAAGTTACAATGTACAGTCTGATCACTGGGGAGGGGAGACTGAGGAAATGTCTCCTCCTCCTTCTACAAAGTTACAATGTACAGTCCGATCACTGGGGGAGGGGAGACTGAGGAAATGCCTCCTCCTCCTTCTACAAAGTTACAATGTACAGTCTGATCACTGGGGGCGGGGAAACTGAGGAAATGCCTCCTCCTCCTTCTACAAAGTTACAATGTACAGTCCGATCACATAGGGGAGGGGAGACTGAGGAAATGCTTCCTCCTCCTTCTACAAAGTTACAATGTACAGTCTGATCACTGGGGGAGGGGAGACTGAGGAAATGCCTCCTCCTCCTTCTACAAAGTTACAATGTACAGTCCGATCACTGGGGGCGGGGAAACTGAGGAAATGACTCCTCCTCCTTCTATAAAGTTACAATGTACGGTCTGATCACTGGGGGAGGGGAGAGACTGAGGAAATGCTTCCTCCTCCTTCTATAAAGTTACAATGTACGGTCTGATCACTGGGGGAGGGGAGACTGAGGAAAGGCTTCCTCCTCCTTCTACAAAGTTACAATGTACAGTCTGATCACTGGGGGAGGGGTGACTGAGGAAATGTCTCCTCCTACAAAGTTACAATGTACAGTCTGATCACTGGAGGAGGGGAGACTGAGGAAATGTCTCCTCCTACAAAGTTACAATGTACGGTCCGATTACTGAGGAGACTGAGGAAATGCTTCCTCCTGCCTGAAGCTGACCGATGACCTCACCTCGGCCTAGGCAGAGTCACTGACTGGAGCTCAAGGACAGCTTTCCCCCAGAAGGTTTAGATGTGAATCCATGTGACCTCAGCCATACGGAACCTCAGTTTCCATTCTTGGGTGGAGTCACCGTGAAAGAATTGGTGTCACCTAAATGAAATGTCCACTTTGTGGTGGTTGCCATTCATGGATCTGTGACACCTCGAGGTGTAGGGTGCCTCGTGCCTCAGGGATTTCATAGGCTCCTCCGGTAAATGATGGTCCTCCGTAGGGGTGCACTTGGCCCCCACATGTCTACCTGCCACATGGAGGAGGTCCAGGACTCAGGTTGGTGGATAAATGAGGACACGGGGGAAGGTTCCTGTGCGAGGAGATGATTAGCAGCAGAATCCGCATGTAAAATATTGATCAGTTTTAATTATTTAAAGCCGGGAGAGACAGATGTGTGAGACGATGGGGGGGAGGAGAGCGATGGGGGGGGGGGGGGAGGAGAGCGGCGATCACACGGGGAGGAGTATGGAGGGTGAGGAGAGTGATGGGGGGGGGGTGGAGAGCGGCGATCACACGGGGAGGAGTATGGAGGGTGAGGAGAGTGATGGGGGGGCGAGAGGAGAGCGGCGCTCACACGGGGAGGTGTATGGAGGGCGAGGAGAGCGATGGGGGGGGGGGGGGGGGAGGAGAGCGTTGCTCACACGGGGAGGAGTATGGAGGGTGAGGAGAGTGATGGGGGGGGCGAGAGGAGAGCGGCGCTCACACGGGGAGGAGTATGGAGGGCAAGGAGAGCGATGGGGGGGGGGGTGGAGAGCGGCGATCACATGGGGAGGAGTATGGAGGGTGAGGAGAGTGATGGGGGGGCGAGAGGAGAGCGGCGCTCACACGGGGAGGAGTATGGAGGGTGAGGAGAGTGATGGGGGGGGGGTGGAGAGCGGCGATCACACGGGGAGGAGTATGGAGGGTGAGGAGAGTGATGGGGGGGGGGGGTGGAGAGCGGCGATCACACGGGGAGGAGTATGGAGGGCAAGGAGAGCGATGGGGGGGGGCGAGAGGAGAGTTGCGCTCACACGGGGAGGAGTATAGAGGGTGAGGAGAGCAATGGGGGGGGGGGGGGGAGAGCGGCGCTCACATAGGGAGGAGTATGGAGGGCAAGGAGAGTGATGGCGGGGGGGGAGAGCGGCGCTCACACGGGGAGGAGTATAGAGGGCGAGGAGAGCAATGGGGGGGGGGGGAGAGCGGCGCTCACACGGGGGAGGAGTATCGCACACCAGGCCGCCATTCCACTTATGGCACCTCACTATGTGCTTAAGGCATGCTAAAGTAGTCTCCCAACCACTCAGCAGCTCCTCCTGGGAATAAAGAAAAAACGATTTTGTCGGGTTTTTTCTCCTCTCCCACATATGGATGAACAGACCAGCAGTTTCGGGGGCGGGGCATGGACACAGCACACCTCCTATTGGTTGCCATTAAAGTTGAGTGAGCTCAGCCACCAAATTCCGGTTATCAGTCATCTGACTGTGGATGGTGGGAATAGAAACATTTCATATTGCCTGTGGTCATTCATAGGAGAAACAGTGTCCCATCATTGGTGTCAGTGGGAGGAATAGTGTCCCATCATTGTTGTCAGTGGGAGGAATAGTGCCCCATCATTGGTGTCAGTGGGAGGAATAGTGTCCCATCATTGGTGTCAGTGGGAGGAATAGTGCCTCATCATTGGTGTCAGTGGGAGGAATAGTGTCCCATCATTGGTGTCAGTGGGAGGAATAGTGCCCCATCATTGGTGTCAGTGGGAGGAATAGTGTCCCATCATTGGTGTCAGTGGGAGGAATAGTGCCTCATCATTGGTGTCAGTGGGGGGAATAGTGCCCCATCATTGGTGTCAGTGGGAGGAATAGTGCCCCATCATTGGTGTCAGTGGGAGGAATAGTGCACCATCATTGGTGTCAGGGGGAGGAATAGTGCCCCATCATTGGTGTCAGTGGGAGGAATAGTGTCCCATCGTTGGTGTCAGTGGGAGGAATAGTGCCCCATCATTGGTGTCAGGGGGAGGAATAGTGCCCCATCATTGGTGTCAGTGGGAGGAATAGTGCCCCATCATTGGTATCAGTGGGAGGAATAGTGCCCCATCATTGGTGTCAGTGAGAGGAATAGTGCCCCATCATTGGTATCAGTGGGAGGAATAGTGCCCCATCATTGGTGTCAGTGAGAGGAATAGTGCCCCATCATTGGTGTCAGTGGGGGGAATAGTGCCCCATCATTGGTGTCAGTGGGAGGAATAGTGCCCCATCATTGGTGTCAGTGGGGGGAATAATGCCCCATCATTGGTGTCAGTGAGAGGAATAGTGCCCCATCATTGGTGTCAGTGAGAGGAATAGTGCCCCATCATTGGTGTCAGTGGGAGGAATAGTGCCCCATCATTGGTGTCAGTGGGGGGAATAATGCCCCGTCATTGGTGTCAGTGGAGGAATAGCGCCCCATCATTGGTGTCAGTGGGAGGAATAGTGCCCCATCATTGGTATCAGTGGGAGGAATAGTGCCCCATCATTGGTGTCAGTGGGAGGAATAGTGCCCCATCATTGGTGTCAGTGGATGGAATAGTGCCCCATCATTGGTGTCAGTGGGAGGAATAGTGCCCCATCATTGGTGTCAGTGGATGGAATAGTGCCTCATCATAGATGTCAGCGGGAGGAGAGTGCCTCATACCACTGGGAGGAATAGGGCCCCGAGGTCCATGTAAAGCCAAGCAAAGGGCTGCAGTTTGGAGACCGATGATCTAGAATGTCTCCAGTGAAGTTTAGAGCTTCCAATAAACAGGGACATTCTTATCTTAGCAATGGGACTTAAACATCCAACCCCACTGAGGTGTTTTTGGTGCCCTCAGACGTTTTGTGGTTGGTGTAAGCCCCAACAAGGTAGATCTCAAAGTGAAGGGTTACATTTCTATTGTCTCTGAGGGCCTTTGTGGGCTCTTCGGATAGAATTCAATGAGTATTGGAAATAGTGAGCAGCAAACCGATGACTTGGAGTTCCGGTGTTTTCCATTTATCTCAAAAGATCCATAAGAAGAGGTCAGCAAATTTGGAAGTAGTCCAAGGCCACCTGCAGGCTGCCAAAAACGACACGTTGGGTCACTCTTGGGATACGTTTTAGCATTCATCTTTCCTGAGACACCCCTCGCATATCTAGCCCTGATGGAGGAGTCCCCTCAGAACCTGAAACATGTTGGCCCGATCTTTTATGATAGAAGAAACATACTTGGGCTGTAAGTTGCTGGATTGGCTCTCTTTAATCATCCAGCCTTCAATGTTTGTAACATGGAGGAACTTTCTAGTCTCAGGCAACCCCTGCTAATAATTTCCACATCTGCAGCTCATTGTACACTATGAGATGGTCACTGAGGACAATGTCCCTTGTATTTGTGGTCAATGGGAGGAATTTCCCCTTATAGCTAAAAAGATTGTTGTCAGTTACTATTTATCCGAGAGGCAGAAATTCCTCAAGGAACCCCTAGCAACCTCTTGAGGAACTCCAGGGTTGAGAAACGTTGGACTAAGGTAGGGGTGTCCAAACTATGGCCCTCCAGATGTTGAAGTGCTACAAGTCCCATCATGCCTCTGCCTGTGGATGTCAGAGTCTTGCAAGGCCTCATGGGACTTGCAGTTGCTCAACACCTGGAGGACCATAGTTTGGACACTCCTGGTCTAAGGGAACTGGTCCTGGAATCCAAGAGGCAGAAATTCCTCAAGGAACCCCTAGCAACCTCTTGAGGAACTCCAGGGTTGAGAAACGTTGGACTAAGGTAGGGGTGTCCAAACTATGGCCCTCCAGATGTTGAAGTGCTATAAGTCCCATCATGCCTCTGCCTGTGGATGTCAGAGTCTTGCAAGGCCTCATGGGACTTGCAGTTGCTCAACACCTGGAGGACCATAGTTTGGACACTCCTGGTCTAAGGGAACTGGTCCTGGAATCCAAGAGGCAGAAATTCCTCAAGGAACCCCTAGCAACCTCTTGAGGAACTCCAGGGTTGAGAAACGTTGGACTAAGGTAGGGGTGTCCAAACTATGGCCCTCCAGATGTTGAAGTGCTACAAGTCCCATCATGCCTCTGCCTGTGGATGTCAGAGTCTTGCAAGGCCTCATGGGACTTGCAGTTCCTCAACACCTGGAGGACCATAGTTTGGACACTCCTGGTCTAAGGGAACTGGTCCTGGAATCCAAGAGGCAGAAATTCCTCAAGGAACCCCTAGCAACCTCTTGAGGAACTCCAGGGTTGAGAAACGTTGGACTAAGGTAGGGGTGTCCAAACTATGGCCCTCCAGATGTTGAAGTGCTATAAGTCCCATCATGCCTCTGCCTGTGGATGTCAGAGTCTTGCAAGGCCTCATGGGACTTGCAGTTACTCAACACCTGGAGGACCATAGTTTGGACACTCCTGGTCTAAGGGAACTGGTCCTGGAATCCAAGAGGCAGAAATTCCTCAAGGAACCCCTAGCAACCTCTTGAGGAACTCCGGGGTTGAGAAACGTTGGTCTAAGGCAGAGGTGTCAAAACTATGGCCCTCCAGATGTTGAAGTGCTACAAGTCCCATCATGCCTCTGATGTCAGAGTCTTGCAAGGCCTCATGAGACTTGCAGTTCCTCAACACCTGGAGGACCATAGTTTGGACACTCCTGGTCTAAGGGAACTGGTCCTGGAACCCTTTCAGTTGATGGGAATAGCATCACTCTCCTGGAGCCCATAGATCCGAGAGTGGCAAGGATCCAGCTGCGTCTTTTCATACTTTTGCTTCTGGGCAGGTCTCTTTCGGGACACCTTGTTCCTGACTGTCTACATGCTTTAACCGATGTGTCTGGTAGGAGCTGAAGAAGAGCTGACAGTTTGCTGACTTTTGGCTCCTCAGAACATCGTTGCGACAGGAAACTCCTCCACAGATTAATGTTGTTTCTACAGCTGAGGTGTCATCACCGTAGAGTGAGGAAAGGAGCTTCCAGACATCCAAGATCTCCTCTATCCTTGTCCCCAGGATATGGAACTCCGTGAAAATGTACTTTTTGCCAACTGGCATGAACTCTTTTTTAGACTTTTGAGTCAAGTAGTTTTCTCCGTGAATGGTTGCGGAGAGATGGCGGGGACGGGAGGATGGGAGACGGGAACAACTGAGAGGAACCTTCTGATGAACGTTGTCAGGAGCCATTAGTGGGAGAAGACAGAGATGGGCGCTCAGGCTACAGAAGACGGGTCACATCCAGAGCACCAGGTGTCTGAATCCGGAAAGAGGATTGAGATTCCTGATGGAAAGACAGAAAAGTACATTGTTACCTGGAGTGAAAATAACTGAGAGTGGGGGAGGGGAGAGGAGACTCTGGGGATAATACATAGAGAGGGTGAGGGGAGAGGAGACTCCCGGGGATAATACTAAGAGAGGGTGAGGGGAGAGGAGACTCCTGGGGATAATACTAAGAGGGTGAGGGGAGAGGAGACTCTGGGGATAATACATAGAGAGGGTGAGGGGAGAGGAGACTCCGGGATAATACTAAGAGAGGGTGAGGGGAGAGGAGACCCCAGGGATAATACATAGAGAGGGTGAGGGGAGAGGAGACCCCAGGGATAATACATAGAGAGGGTGAGGGGAGAGGAGACTCCCGGGGATAATACTAAGAGAGGGTGAGGGGAGAGGAGACTCCTGGGGATAATACTAAGAGGGTGAGGGGAGAGGAGACTCTGGGGATAATACATAGAGAGGGTGAGGGGAGAGGAGACTCCCGGGGATAATACTAAG